>NC_042494.1:42953074-42968939 GCF_005508785.2 Acyrthosiphon pisum | reverse complement strand
TCTTTTGAGCTGCTACGGACATTTTCAGTTTCAATTTTTTAGTTTTTTTTTCTATAAATATCAATAAAGTTTTATCTGTGGGCCAAAAAGTGTATAAATTTAATACAAAGCTCGTGATATATTGTTACAATATCAGTTGAAAAATATTAAAAATACATAGGCACAATTTTTTTTATAAGCATTTAAAGATCAAATTTTGACAAAATTTATCAAATTTTAATTTGAAAAATTATTTTGTACTTAAAAATTTATAAAATGTTCAATTTTTGTATCTAAGAATTAAAAATTTAAAACAAGATTCCACGCAAGTAATTAATTCTGTTACTAAAAAATCTAAAATATACATTTAAACAGTTTATTTTTATAGTCATTTTAAGTACAAATTGGACGAAATTACATATAAAACCTAGGATAACTATTTTAGTATTTGTTGTGATGTATAATATTATTCGTGGGTACTTGAAACTTCTTAAGTATACTATTATATATCTATGATAGTACCACGGTTTTTTGTTGATGTATAACGCGTTATAAGTACCTAATAGAATATAGATATTGTGATATGATTAATTTGGAATTTATTATAGGTACATTTTTTTTTAATACCATAGACTATATTATAATATTATGTCTTATACCTAGATTGACATACCGTCTCCGCTCAGAATCGTTTTTCTTATACAATGATATTATATCATTGAATTCAAATTTAATACCATCCATTATACAGTGACCCACTTATAACCTACTGTACAGCAGAGCGAAATCCACTTACCCACCTTTTTTTTTTTTTTTGATAAATTATCACATTGAATACCTCATAATTATAGTATTTATTATTTTATTGACTATTGTATTAATACTATTTTGTTAGTAATTATTACAAGCATAATATGAATTTTTTTCTATCATTTTATACTATTTTTATGTTGACAAATTATCACATTGAATATGCAACTTATCATTATAATTTTATTATTTATTATGAATTTTTTTTTCTATCATGTATACTAATTGTTGTTGTCAAATTATAACATTGTATGCCACATAATTATATAATATTTATTATTTTATTGACTATTGTCTTCATATTATTTTCTTAGTTATTATTACAAAATACAATAATTTTCTATCATTTTATACTACCTATTTTACTTTATTTTTATATTATATTTTTACTTTATTTATTATTTGTATATTATTTACCTCCCCTATTATACGGGGCTATATATTGTACCTAATCATGCGAGGGAAACTGGTATATTCAGTTGGGGGCAACTGGTACATTTGGTTGAAGGCAACTGGTATATTTTTAAAATCCCGATAACAGCCGTGGAGGGCAATTGACCAACACCCATTGGTATACTTACATATAATTTAGTATAAAATTAATTAATCATTATAATGTATATGTTTTCGGAAATGTGGACCGTGGTCAATGTGCATATTATTCGGAATATTAACAGACACGATTTTTAAAACCATAGTTTCGTACATCAACCGGCTATTATACCTACATACATTATCCAAATGGATAGTAGGTAACTATCAAAAGAAAACAAATGAAATTACTTATTATGCCGGGTCCAAACATAATAAATTAGTAAACAAAAATCAAACAAAACAAAATATAAACTGAACTTTCCCATCACAGGTGACCATCAAAATTAATCTAATTAATACCTATAATTACCTATGATTACTTTTACACCATAACAATAAAATTAATTATTTTATGAGCCTTCTTCCACAGATTTTTTATTGGTTTTTTCAAAAAAATGTTTTTATTGGGAGATTTGGCCAAGGTTATTTATTTTTGACGATTAGCCCTTTTTCATATGGGTATGTACAGTTTGTAAATACATTTGTAAATTTGTTTAAATACGAACATGTTTAATACAATTATACGGACCTAGATTAATTGACAATGGTGATTCTGCAGCTTTAATAAATATAAGAAGAGAATCGTGTAAATCTAATTGCACTACAATTAAATGCAATTACAAAGGCCAAGATCTATTTTTCAACTAAGTATGTGTGTCATACTGCCATCAAAGTATATCTTGTATATTAAATTAATAAATTAAAAAAAACATTTCAAGTATATTTACCCAAATTTAATAAAAAAATAAATGTAATACTGTTTAATAATATTACTTTTTACTTTATTAAAATAAAATATATACCATGGTAATTATATATTGTCATATAAAAATCTTATGATTATTTGATTTTTATAGAAATGACTTAAAAAATATATATGTGTTCATTATAATCGTGTTTCTATATATAAATTAATTGTTTTGAGTACTTTTTTATTTCCACAGGATTTTTAAAATATCTGTCTTCACCACTATTATTATATTCACAATTCACGACTACGAGTCACCACTGAAATCAACAAATACAGAGTACATACAGACTTCAACCAACGGTAGCCTGCACTTGTGCAATAAGTAGGTATAATAACCAATATAAGTATATTGTGTTGTGTGTAATGTCTAGATACAGTATTCTCATATACATTGCGTACCTATATAGATTACCTATAGACGTAATTAATATAATACGATAGTATATTATATATATTATGTATTTTTTGGTCATATAATTAATATATATATATTATATTATGTTACCGACAAAGATGTAAATTAAGGAATTAACGTTAAAAACGACTAGAAAATAACTTTATTGTCCATTATTTTCAAGCCATGATGCATTTCGAAAAATTTCCTTGGTAATGACGATAGTACCTATACTTTCAAAGTGTCGCAGTAGGTACATCAAATTGCTAAAATAAATTATTCTATTTATTTTATTTATGACTTATATACCTAGTATTACATTTGTATGTGTAATTTATCTTATATTATTAAATTTCTGACTTAATTTAAATATTTTGCTAAACAAAATTGTCAACGTTGTCTATCAGTATTCATTTATATATACTATATAGCTTGGTGCACACATACATAATTTTCTACTCGGTCAAAGTCATGAATAAACCATTTAACACGCCTTCTTATAGATATATATTATATAGGCCTATAGGTTCTGGATTACAGATAGGATATACATATTATAATAAATTTATATATGTATAGATATATGCAAAATAATAGTATGCGGATCTATAAGATTTAATGTCACTTTACTATGCAGTCTTGGCCACTAAAACGTCATATATATATATAGGTATGCAAACACATTAATAAAAGGTTGGCAGGTATACAGAGTCGTTCAAATTGTCACGTTAGCCGTTTACGTGTAAATAATATATTGCTATATATATTCTCCTGTTGAAAGAAACGTAATGTTTAACTTGAAAATCGAAAGCTTTGTGTGTTTTGTATTTTTCTATATGAATTGTGTCCGTACAACATATGTTCAAAGACTGACTTTAAAAATCCAATCAACCAAACCTTCTCTAATTTATTGCTCGAGAACAATATATTCAACGAAATATATATGTGCGCATATTATATTGCCTATAGGCTATAATACCTTTAGGTATAACATGTGACGTGAATTAATAAATTTATGACACCAGCGTGGATCTATGTTATGCTAAGTGCATTCTTTTTCGATATGCTGAATCGCCATAAAATACGTAGAACAGGTTCCAAATGCAATTTCTTAAACATTTTTTTTTTCTTTTATTTTGTCAACGTCTACTATAATTATAATACCTAAAATACCGGACTTTTTTATATTACTTATTTTTATATATTCTTTCCATTATACCTAAAATTATCTGATATAACTAGCTGAATAACCCGGCTTCGCCCGCGCGTGTGTGTGCAGTTTTTTTGTGTTATAAGTTATAATTTTTTTTTATTAGTTTTATATTACAGGTAGAGATTTCCTTTAGATCATTAGTAATAATTATAATGTAATTATTATTATTATGCATTATATCGCAGATTTCTGATACCTCTCTAAAAACAATCTCAGAGATTTTCGTCAAAATCAATCCAGTGATTTTTTAGTAGGTATATAAGCTACAAATATACATTTGGTTTTAACTTTTAAGATAATATAGTTTCTTTAAATCACGTTATAATTTAAATATATCGCGAAAATTTGATGCAAGTTTCTATCTGATCTGCCAGAGTAACCAATGGTAAACATTTATAAACAACAACAAAAATTCAATTTCCACCTTGAATCTGTTCAAGGTCTCTTTAAAATACACATTTTCAACATCATTTTGTTAGGCTTTAGGTACACCTTAAAATTTAAAAGCCTGGTCCGTCTTACTTAGAATTGTTTATCTAAATATTGGAAAATTACTAATCCTTGATTTTATTCAACTGTATTAGTCAGATGTGACTTCAGATTTGTAAGTAATATTTATCAGTAATATAATATAAGTATTAAGTATTGAAAGAGGACGTATTGATGAAATAAATATTGAAAAGATTATTGCTGATTTCGCAATTAACGCTAAAGCTCGGAAGAAAATGTTTTTTTAATACTTAAATATTATAAAATATGTAACAGGTATATTATAATATAACAATAGTAATAATTATTTTTATTTTTATTTCTGATGTTACGTAAAAACTAAAATTTTTATATTTTATTGTAAATAAATTCAATATACCCACAAATACTACCCTATCTAAGGAGTAAAAATTTTCATGGTGTGAAGTCTTTCCGACTTTTTTATGTATCTCAAGAAAGAAGGGCCCATATGCATATGTTTGCACCTGGGTCTTTGACTGTCTAGTTACGGTACTGCGTATTTTATAATTATTAATCAAAAATTAACTTATTTGTTTGACCTATCTCTTTCTACAAAAACTCTTCATAATTTTTAAATAATATAAAATGTACCTACTCATACAAAAAACATTTTAATGTTGCAGATTCATATCTAAAATCAAAAGTCTATTTGAATTCATAATGTATTTTAAATATGATACTATCACGAATCAGTCAAAAAGTGTTGTAGAAAATTGTTTGTAGAAAATCACCATAAACAATTTGTTATGTACATAGACGTATAGTGTATAATAATAATAATTATAATAATGATAATAATAATACATGCAGAAAAAAAAATCACTGACAATAATACAATTATTATTAATAATTTAATAATTCATCGCGCACAAACCATCATTTTTGGATTTGGTTATACATTGTCGTTGTGAAAACTGCAGAGTAATGATTGGTTTCTGGTGGCATAGCTATGTTTTGAACGACTCTGTATGTCACGAATGATGATTGAATGTTACTGGATCATGAATAATACGTAAAATATTCTCTTACCTACGATAAAATATGTAATCCAATAAGAAACGTTCAAGCAAAAAAAAAAAATAAAAGGTAAACGTCAAATAACATTGAGGTATACCTTATACCTACCTACCTATATATCTACCTAGGTAACCTAAACGCATTCATGCCACCTACAACCCCTGCAGGGGCCTCAGTTCATAAACACGGGTGGTTTACGTGCGTTGTGCGTGGGTTTCGGCGCGTCTGTTATTTTTTCGTACAATTTCTGAAGACATAAATTCAGTGAAATATTATAATTGATGTTTAAATATTACAATATTCTTTATAGGTAATCATGGAAAAATCAATCTTTTCTTTTTTGGCCGTCTGTTTGTTGGTTCAGTTGGCTCACGGTTATTGCGGTAGCGACTGCTTCAAGTACGTGGCTGCAGGAGTTTGTACATCATTGGGACTGTGGTACGGTTACCGATTTTTGATCAGACCATTGGACATACAAAGGGTAAACGAATATGGAATGATATTATAACTGCGTATATAATGGAGGCATTGTCTATATTGTGTATATAATACAATATAAGTAGGTATATAACTGCAACCTGCAGTGTCGTAACCTCAACATTTGGGCCCGCGAACGATATTTTTAACGTCTCACCCCCATCTGGGTAACTATTCGAGATATCATAAGAGGGTTCCTTCGCTTGCTGAAATTATTTTATACATTGTTTATATATTATTATATGATTTATTACATGTTTTTCTAGAAAGACAAACGAGATGACAGAATTGTAGGTATCCATGTAGGTAGGTAATGCATATTATTTCGAGCAATACCGCCACAAAAGTCATGGAATTCAACTAATTTAAGTGACCCAACCTTTTTAATGCTATTTAAAAAACACGCATTTAGACTTAGGGTTTTTTTGTAAAACATTGAATATGCAGTGTCTAATTATAAATGTTATACTCTCACCGACCGTCGTACCTGCACATACACCGCGCATGAACATTGTGTTAGTAAAACTCATACGTGCTACAACACGTAATATAATTGTAGACACGTCATGTTCTTAAAATGAAAATGTATGCTTTGAATCTTAAAAGAAAAATTTAATAAACAATATATTATTAAAAGAAAAAAAAATGTGCACTCTGGGCTCCTAAGCGCGCGGGCCCCGCATGATTATATCACTGCAAGGTACTGTAGACTGTAATATGATAATAATATTAAATTGTCACTTTGAAAACGATTCCGATTCGTCGTGATTGATTGGCGAATCAACATTCCTTATATTATTATATTTTATAGTGTTGGGTAAGTTACTTTTAAAAAGTAATTACGTTACTTTACTCGTTACTCAAATAAAATTGAAGTGAAATTACTTTACTTTTCAAATAGAAAAGTAACTCATTACTTTCTCGTTACAAAAAAAAATTAATATTTTTTTTTTCAAATTTCTTTGCAATTATCATTGAGGCAATAATGTAACTTTTTATAAAAATATATTACCTATGCTAAAAAGGTATAATTTTAAAAATGTGTACAAAAAAAAGATGTACAGTTCATACATATTTACATAACAATACTACAATAGTAATTACTAATTACTTATGAGTTATGACTATTAAAAATAGTACTTATTAATTGTAGCTACTTATCAATAGTAATTAATCATTGTCAAGTATAGTATAATATAGTTTTGTATTTGTGTCACAAACTAACAACATAACCTATACCTATCTGTATTGTCAACTGATCGACTGACACCAAATAAGGAATAATAGCACTCAATCTTGTATTTGTGTTATTAAATATTATGTTTGTGAAAATAAAATCATAATACATATAGAACACAATTTATTATAACTTATACATTCATAAAAATAAACCTTTTCTTATAAATGCCAAATGTAAAATGGCTATAATGATTTATAACAGTGTAATGTTTAAATATTTCGATTTTATTTAATTATCAGATATATAATGTTATATTATAATGTAAATTCTAAATATAGTAATAACTAATAAGTATTTTCAAATTGAGCAGTTTTTGTATAACACTAAATTATTTATAAAACCTGTATAGTTAATAGGAGCGTATATAACTCATTAGTCCACGCTATAATAGATATCATAGGAAACGTTCTGCGAAGGTACTTATTTAGAGGAATCAAATTAAATAATAACTTTTCTCGTAGTTTACTGTGCAATTGGACATGTCAAATGTCAAAACAGTTGAAAACTGAATTCTGGAGAGTTAAAATTAAATATATAAACATATAAGATTGATTGGTAAACATTATAATACCCGCATTATACATATATTTTTTTTTTTTTTTTTGGTAATAGGTAGGTACTTAATTCAAAACTGTAACGCGTTATTTTATAGAAATTACTTATCAAAAGTAATTTCCATTACATTTTCCTTACTAGGATATAATTCTAATGAAATTACGTAACGCGTTACAAGCAAAGTAACGCCGTTACAGTAACGCGTTACTTCCGTTACGTTACTACCCAACACTGTTACTATATTGTATAAGTTTTAAATACCCAAATAATTTAAGTAAGTTACTTCTGTTTTATTAACAAAAGAAATTGGCTGACGTGGGTTACGAACAGCACATCACACAAAAGCAATGGGTATCAAAGGATAAGTTACATCTGATACGATCCATGATGAGACTAAGGAAAAAAGGAACTTTGCCACCAGTCTATCCGAATGGATGGTTTGCGCTCCTGGACTCCGATCAAGTCATCGTCAATCAAGTTAAGTACGTGACGGCTCTAGGTAAGTTACAGTATTCTATTTTCGGAAACATTAAATTTAAAATGCGACTACACCCTATATAATATAGTATAGACTATAGACTATAGCAGGGACGTATATCTAGGCTGAAATTGGGCAAATAATTTTCCTGTTATTTTTACTGGGCAAATAAAATTAGAGTAGCCACTGACCCTTAATCTAGCCCAGTGCATGTTAAGGATTTGCGGGGCCTAGTGTGAAATAATTTTTTTATACGAAGGGTTTCTCTAAATTCTCTTCCTAGACACTTAACAAAATACATCAAATGGCTCTTGCCACATAGTTCAGTTAATACTATAGGGCCTCATGATAATGGTTCAAATAAAATTGTTTAATGAATACGTCTCCCCGATTTCATGAATTTGTTATACTTATTGAATTACCTACCTATTGATTATTACTTACAAATTATTAGTTTTCAAACCAACCGTACTTCGATGCGTCACACCTATAATACGTTTAGATTAAATATAAAATTAATTAATATTGTAATGATTTAATGAATGTATTATTACTTATTAGGTACATATATGTATAAATATGAAACTATTATTATTATTTTTTTATTAAATAAAACACTTCAATGACAATGGTTATTACTTATTAGCGTACAGTTTACCTATGTTATATATATATTTTTTAAACAATATTATAATTTTTTTTTCAAATATTTTTATATGTTTTAAATTATATAATTCTGAAATTTAAAAAAAATTGTATTACTTAGATGTTTGCTTCTTCGTCCGGTGCCAGGATTTCAGATAATTGCTCAGGTTATGATATTTTTTTCTGAGGTTTTCGTATTTTAAACATTCTTTTAGCGTATGTATGTTGTATGTGTTCTACTTAAAATTATTATGACAGTATTATGCTTCTGCAGTCCTGTAAAGTATACTTTTAAAAAGTACTTGAGTAAATACTCAAATACATTTTTTTTTAAGTATTTAAAATACTACTCAAATACTTCAATTGTATAGTATTTCAAGTACTACTCAAATACTTTGAAAACGTATTTGGAATACTTTTCAAATACTTTTGGTTTTTAAAGTGGGTTTCTAACTATCGTAATATAAACACAAAGTTAGTAGATTATCTAATAGTTTAAAGGGAATATTGTTATTCAATAACTATTTTTAGAAATTTGGTTTTCACAAACCTTCAGGCTTCGGCAAACACAGAAATACAGAATATTAAATAAAACTATTATTCTATTATTGTAGTTGACAATAATATTTTTCCAACCAATTATTTTGAGTAAAAATAAAATGTTCGAAATAAAAAACCAAAGTATTCAATACCAAAAAGTATTTAATACAAAAAAAAGTATTTAAAATACTATTCAAAATACTTCATGCTGAAAGTATTTAAAAAGTTATTCAATTCTTAAAAAAGTATTTGAATACTTTTACTTAAATACTTTACAGGACTGTGCTTCTGCTATTGTGGAAAGCAGTAAACTTGTCAACAACCATTTCTAGATTCAAAGTTTTTGATGGTTTTTTCTATTTCCAGTGTAGAAATAGAAATTTATTTCTCATTTGGTGAATGGTTCCTCAGATAGGTTTTAATTATTATAAAACTTGAAATAGTCCGTTCTATCACAGCACTGGAATTATTATAGGTACATCATTTTACATAAAGTAAATGTTTCTGAAAACACCACTTTACACGTCTCTAAAAACTATATTTTATAAGTTATTTATTGTTTTTATTTTAAAATTATTTTTTCTTTGTAATTTTTAATCAACTTTGGCATCCTTTAATGTTGCTTCCTAGTTAAAAAAATATAATTATTTTGTTTGACGTGAATTTTTAAATTGGGTTGCTCAAATTCTAAAGAGGGCCTAAGGTAGAACTATTTTTGCTAGGGCACATGGGCGCTTGGCCCTCGCCTAGCACCACCCCTGTGTATTTGTAAGATTATGCTACACATGCAATGCCAACTTGAAGTACTTATCTACAAAATTACGGACCAATCTAACGGATTCTATAATGACCTTTTGCAATTTAAATATAAATACATTCTAAATTTCTACTATAGTTTTTATGTATATGTATTTTATAAGATAAACAAAAAAACAAAACGAAAAAATATCATTACTCATTGTCAATACGCTATGTACGTACATGTCACAATTATAAAGAGTTCTTTATAATCGTGGTACAGGTTGCATACAACATTAGCCATCAGGGCGAAGACTATGGAATTCTATAAAAGTCTTTTTGTGTTTTTTTTACCTATTTTATAATAAGTAAATACTAAATTGTACCTATATAAATATAATTATTTAATATTTTAAAAACTATGTTTTGAGTTTTTAAATTCAATAAATCAATTTATTTTACAGAATTTATCGTAAAACTATAATTAACATATGATCTAACTCATACTAAGATTAGTTATCTAGAAGTGCATGCTCTTGAAAGTTAATTTATAATATTATTATAGCAGCAGATAATATTTTAGATTTTCGGCTTGTTATTTTGTGACTTTTTGATACGCATAGGTACAGGAATGAAAATCTATTATAGAGGTTCACCCTGAACGGTATTAATTTATTCAAGCCACTGCACTGTCTGGTTTAAGTAAATTAAAAAAAAAATTTAAAAAGTGGAAAAGACCTTGACTTTTAGGCTACGTATAACCAAAAAAAAATTCACTTTCAAACATATGTAGGTATGCAACGCACACCTTACACTGTAAAAAAAAATGTTATTAAACTTCTATTATTAATGCTGTTTGATACCTGCTGTGTCTATTAAACAGAATATAAATGTTGCACTTTTGAATCGTAAAAATTCAATTATTTTTAAAATTAATGCTGTAGTTTATAGATTTTATTGATAAACCATTTAAAATATAAATTACTTTTTGCTGTTTACACTGCTCGAAGTGCTCTTCTGCCTCACCGTTCTCATTCATATGCATCATGGCCTATGCGGGACGGAGGTTAGAGAGATTAGAGAGGCAGTGCATCGTTGCAGGTTTTAACCTCGGACACGTTTAAATTTTTTCTCTGAGCACTGATCATTAAAATCAAAACCGTTCTTATTTATTTTTCTTATTACCGATAAATTTGAAAAACCTTTTTTGAAACCGAAACATGTAGAAAACCGTTCTCAAAAACCGAAACCGTAACCGTTAAAATTTGAAACGGTTTTGATCCCTGCTTCTAAACCATATATTATTTACATTATAATTTTGTAGTTCACGTGTTCCTAAAAATATGAAAGAAATGGTGATTGGGAATTTTATTAATTTTACTATGGTTGGATTATGAATTGCCATTATTATTTGTGTAAGTAAAAAGAAGGTTGAAGGTTTCTGAGGGGGGGGGGGGGTGAGGCCCCTAGTTTGGCCACCCTGGATCCACCACTGGTGTAGAGTAGGTTGTAGCAATAAGGTAAAATAGCGTTTACAACTATACAATAATATAATAATTGGTATATATATAGGTATATATAATATTATGTTTATTTTATTTTACTAATTTTAGGAGAAAATTTCGCAGTGTTTCGTGCATCCAACGGCGACGTCAATATATTAAATGCTTACTGTCCTCATCTGGGTGCTAATATGGCTATTGGAGGAGTAGTTAAAGGAAACTGTCTTCAATGTCCATTTCATGGATGGACATTTGATGGTACCAGTGGGAAGTGCGTCCGAATTCCGAACGATTGTTCTAATGGTAAAAATTCGTATACAGATAATCATAGGCGCAACTAGACATCTAAAAGTGCCATAATTGTAAGTGCCCCACAGAGTAGTGGAGGCTTAGCCTCCCCCCCAAAAAAAAAACCCTTTATTACCAAAATTACTTAGTTTTACAATATTTATAAATCTTCAATAGTCAATAGGTACTTGAAGACTTTTTTTAACAACTTTTTAACATTCTTTATATACATAATAAATACAAAATATATATGTATACCTAATACTCTTTTTATAAATATATTACAATTTTACCGATAAAACTTACGGAGATTGGAGAGTTACCAGCTATACATAGTATACCATCTATTTAGAGATTTTTGATGTGACTGTGACTTATTGGCTAAAATGTAATCGTATGCAATCCATTTTTCCATAATATATTAATATGTATCGTAATGCTAATCATCTATCAGTTATAGGAATACGTAATCATTTATAACAAATTAACAATGTTATGTCATAATGATCAAAAGAGTTTTGATTTTTTTTTCGGTAAATATTTCATCTTTTAAAAACATAAAATTGATGGTAGGTATTTCACTATTATAATGATAGACCTAAAAAAAACAAGGGTTGTTAAATTAGAACTTGGGGGTGCTAAAGACTCTTTTGCATCCCCTTAGTTGTGCCAATGCAGATAATAATGTATAGTTTTTCACAGTGACATACGCACGCATGATTTTTTAATGGGGGTGGGGGGCTTGAAAATTAGTTACAATTTTTTTTTTTTTTTGTTCAGTCTAATAATTTCAGACGTTTATTTGAGGTATTTTAAAATGTTTTAACTTCTCAACTTTTCTGGTAGAAAAAATGCTCTGGTCATAAACTTCGATTCCCGATGTATGTTTTTGGAAGCAAATTGGATTTAGTTAGTACTTTTAGGAGGTCGAAATTGAAAATGTTAAGTGCATTTTAAAATAATTTTTTTTTTTTTTTCTCTATATTTGTTCATTGAAACGACCTCAAGGTCTTTGACAATGCTTATCACAAGTGGGTAGTAGGGAGATAATGTGATCTATTTATCTATGTATATATCACTATATGCATGATACTACCCCCCTTCTCCTTGAGGAGACATGTGTGGTCTTCACTCCCAGTGGAGTGGGACCTATTTGGAAACCGGATGACGCAATCGGACGACAGCACGGGAAAATGGTTACTGCGTAGAATCACACACATTTTTTTGCACTTTGCTATGAATCGAACCGATGACTGTGTGAGTCGTAGTCAACTGCGTGACCACTTTATGTGACCATTTTAAAATAATTGGAGAAAAAAAAAATGAAAATGTTATTAAAATTGTTTGGAAACCAGTTTGGTTGTACCTTCCTCACTTGGATGGTTGGATTGTATTTGATTTTTTATAAATGTCAATAAAAAATTATTTATCCGGTCAAAAAGCTTAAAAATTAAAAAATGTAATACGTAAGTTTTTATTATAGCTAAAATATTAACGATATACATAGGCATCATTATGGTTATTTTTTATGAGCATTTGACATTCAAATTTCCTCAAAACCCCCAATTAATTTGTAGTTCAAAACTTATAAAATATTAAATGTGTATAGCCATGAACTAAGATAAAAAATAATCTTAGTTCATGGTATAGCTAAGACTAGAAAATTTAATAAAAGGTCTAACATACAAGTAGTTTATACATTTACCGAAAAATTACAGATAATTTTAGGAAAATTGGTATGCAAATACAATGTAGTTCTTTCAAAAATGAATTCATTCTGGTAAGACGTATATGAAATTTTATTATTGCTTATTATAGTTGATAGTTGAAACTTGACAAATATTTTTTTTTTAAAGTAATAATAATACGGCAATAGGGGTGGGGGGCTTCAGCCCGTTAGCCACTTCTGCGTACGCCAATGGTTTTTTCATACCTAAATAACCATTATATATAGGTACCTACGTAGGTCCGTGGTAAACGAACAGTATAGACAGTTTTTTATTCTTATATTTTATAAGCAAATTCATAAATGACTAAGATTTTCCGAGATATGATCGATTCCGCCAGTATACTTACAGATAGTTTTAAAAACAACTATTGATTCCGCTAATTATTAGAAATTCTAAGTTTAAGAAAGGTATGAGGAAAATAAGTTTCCCGAACAAAAATTATAAATTGCAATTTCATAAATTTTTTTTTTAATTTACGAAGACACAACTGATAACATACACATAGGTTTTATTGGTTTAATAATAAAGTATATTGGTTCATAATTTTGTAAATGTTTAAGGTATTATTTTTTAAAGTATTCTACTAGAACATTTTGTTTTACCAGTGGCGTAATTAAGAGGCAGAAGAAAAGTGCAAAGATATGCTTTTGCACCTGCCGAAGCTGAACTTTATTCCTATTATGATACAATACTAATTCATTGTTTGGTAGAATTTGCTTGATAAAAGATATCATAGCTGCACAAATAATATATATTTGTTATATACCTATATAGTATATAGGTAGATATGAGAAATAATTTAGAAATAATTTCCAACAATTTAAACCTGCGTTTGATATAATGATATTCCATCATTATATAGTTGCCTATATTGCGATGTTTATACAAATTAACAACTATATAATAATTATTCTATGGGCATACCTAAAATAAAAACTGTATGCAATAAATGTAATTTATTTTTGATTAGTTAACAAAGTTAAGGAGTAGGTAACCTGCAAGACGGCCACAGGTTAATTCGGAAGTCAGTACTGGCAACTGGGGGAATCAATAGGTTGTTAGACTAGGTAGCTGTACTGACGGAATCGAAAAGTAATTTACTAATTTATCCATAACAATTTGCGATACTTGTGAAAAACCGAAAACGCTTGCACTTGTCCACAGGAGTGTCATCGAAGGCGGTGTCGGTGAGGAGATGGGAGTGTTGCGAAGCCAACGGGTTCGTGTTCGTGTGGTACCATGCGGAGAACGAGGCGCCATCGTGGCGGCCGGCCAGAGACATCGAGGCGGCCGGCCGCGGCTGGACGTACCGCGGCCGCAGCGAGCACTACGTGAACGCGCACATCCAAGACATCCCGGAAAATGGAGCGGACGTGGCCCATCTGCCGGCACTGCACGGCCACATGGCGCTCGGCGGCCAGTACGCCGCGCAGGCCGACCGGTCGCTGTGGAGGTGGCTCGGCGTCCATGAGTGGACGGCCGCGTGGCGGGCGGACGGTACCCGCGGGCGGCACGTGTCCACACTCAATCTGCAGCACGGGCTAGTGGTGTTCGGCAAGTTCGTCGTTTTCAAAATGGACGTGGAAGCGCAACAGGTACACGCCACTACCTAGTACCTATAAAGTTACATCACAAATTTGTTTGACTGGTTGTTGATTTAATATAGAAAAACAAAAGTTAAGTTTTGTAACTTTTCTATATTGTTAATTTAAAAATAGTTTCAAGTTAAATAGATAAAAAGGGGGAAAGTAGGTATCCACTTACAGTTGTAAACGTATAGAGTGAACCTCTTCAATGAGTAAATTGTTGTAAATAAATAATTACATAATTACATATTTATACACACGAACAACGGTTCTGAGTAAATAAGGTCTGTCAGCCTACCATAAGCGTGCGCAGGTCTTCTTGGCAGGGTAGGCAATATCTTATAAGGTTAGGTTAGCTAAGAAGGTCCAACTCCAAACACCTCCCCCGATTTTTTCCCAGCTTGATATGAGGCAACGATAATTTAAATAAATCCTCCCATAAAATCAAGT
The DNA here is from genome assembly GCF_005508785.2 of Acyrthosiphon pisum. Classification (NCBI taxonomy): domain Eukaryota; kingdom Metazoa; phylum Arthropoda; class Insecta; order Hemiptera; family Aphididae; genus Acyrthosiphon; species Acyrthosiphon pisum. Next base: position 42,953,442 of record NC_042494.1, on the reverse strand, counting down.
ATATGGTTCTATTAAACCGTGATATTGTTCTATACGGTTAACTGTTAAGAGTTAGGTTAAACATAAAATTACCAAAAGAGTTTTCTTTTCAATAAGTCCTTTTTAATAATATCTTTGACAATCAAGAAGACGCAATAAAAAATTATTAAGAATATCTATATATAAATAAAAAAAGGTGGGCAAGTGGGTGTCACTCTTCTCTACAGTAAATTACAAGTGGGTCACTGTATTGGATGGTGTTAAATTTGAATTTCCACTAAATAAGAAAATCGCTACATGAGAAATCAAGTGAATATCCTATGTCGTAAAAATATGAACTTCGAACGCTCGTAGAATTTAATTTGATTTGTTGTAGACATTTTTTTTTT
>NC_042494.1:42949734-42953024 GCF_005508785.2 Acyrthosiphon pisum | reverse complement strand
AAATTTGAAAAAAAAAATATTTATTTTTTTTTTGTAACGAGAAAGTAATGAGTTACTTTTCTATTTGAAAAGTAAAGTAATTTCATTACAAATTTATTTGAGTAACGAGTAAAGTAATTTACCCAACACTGAGTACTAGTATTATACTAGTATTCATATATTACCTATGTGTTACCAAAATGCATATATTATTTTGAATATCTTTTTATAAGCATTTATTACTCAGTTGTACCTATCACCCATTGATTTTATAATATATTCATAGTATTTATAGTATATTATAAAATAAATGCTATTACCTATATATTATTATATATTATAACTGAGATACTGGGGATAGAAACATATCCATATGCTAAATGGTTGATAGACTTATATGGTCGTCCTAAATCAATGCTTATTTTCTTTAAACTTTGAGGGCCAGTTGCACCATTTATGATTAAGCTATGATTAAGTTTAATCAACTGATAACAGATATTTAACCGGCCAAATTTGGTCGATTAAACTGTGATTAACTTTAATCAGAGACGGTGCAACTGGCCCTAAGTGTTTATGGAAAAAGTTTAAATACTTAAATTTTAATACTATTATTAATATTTCTCAAAGGTATATTAAAACATTAATTTACTATGCATTTTAATAATTTATCTGTTTGAAATTGTACATGTAATTTTAGTATTTACCTAATTTAGAAAAAACAATTAATAATTTTGATTAAGGGGCCTTGACAGTTTTACATTAAATTTAAAGAGCCTCATGTCAAAAAAATTTGAGAAGCACTGTACTAGATTATACTGTAAAATATCTAACTATATATAACTAGGTATCTGTTCCAGTAAAAGATCATGTTTGCAATGTTGTATTTCAATTTAAAAACTTCATATATATTTTTCTAACATAATTTGTAGTTATTGAAGAAATATATAAACAACATTTTTGACAAAGGTTGGTTACTCAATACACAGTCAAATATTAACCAAATGTATCATAACGCATTATGTCAAAACAAGAATGATATTCACTTGCAAAAGAAAAAAATTATCTTAAACCGTGGCTGTAATAAAAACCCCTAGTGGCTAGTGGTTATCACGGCTATTGGCGATTGAAAGCTTATCAATTGTCAGGCCGGCGGGGGGTGGATCTGTAACAGGGAACATGTAAAATAACTATAGACCATAAGCGTGCGCAGGTCTTCTTGGCAGGGGAGGCAATACCTTATAAGGTTAGGTTAGCTAAGAAGGTCCAGACTCCAAACACCTCCCCCGATTTTTTCCCAGCTTGATATGAAGCAACGATAATTTAAATAAATCCTCCCATAAAATCAAGTATATGGTTCTATTAAACCGTGATATTGTTCTATACGGTTTACTGTTAAGAGTTAGGTTAAACATAAAATTACCAAAAGAGTTTTCTTTTCAATAAGTCCTTTTTAATAATATCTTTGACAATCAAGAAGACGCAATAAAAAATTATTAAGAATACCTATATATAAATAAAAAAAGGTGGGCAAGTGAGTGTCGCTCTTCTCTACAGTAAATTACAAGTGCAGGGTCACTGTATTGGATGGTGTTAAATTTGAATTTCCACTAAATAAGAAAATCGCTACATGAGAAATCAAGTGAATATCCTATGTCGTAAAAATATGAACTTCAAACGCTCGTAGAAATTTAATTTGATTTGTTTGTAGACATTTTTTTTTTTGATAAAGGTAGATAAACTTATGGGGAATCTTGTATTACATTTTAAAATCTTAGATTTAAATAGAAAATTTTTTATGAATTTCGAACTCAAAATAATTGTTGTACATTTTACGTATTTTGTCAATATTTAAACTTTAAATGCTTATATAAAAAAAATTTTGACTATAGATTTTCAATATTTTTCATCTGTTTTTGAAACATTATATTATGAGCCTTCTATTAAATTTTCAAGTTTTTTTACGCAACAAAAATTTTTTTTTAATATTTATAGAATAAAAACCTAAAAAAAAATTGGAAATTGAAGATGTCCTTTAACAGCTCAAAATAAGTCAAAATATTTTGAAAATGCTATGGTGAATAGAAAATGCTAATATAAACATTCAGTCAAAATTTCATATATCTACAGTAATTTATTTTAGAGTTACACCAAAAACCAAAATCGATTTTGTCCTAAATCGATTTTGCGTATAAATTCCTGTTTTTTCTTAATTTTTTTTTTGTTTGTCGCGGTGCCTTTGAAAACTACCGAAAAACTTTTGACCTTTCATAGTACCAACTAGATAGAGTCGGTATTATCAAAGAAGAAACGAGTAACTATAGTTGAAACTTGAAGCTGTCTTATCAATATAATATAATATAACATGATATTATTGTCGATTTTAATATTATTAAATATATTTACTATTTTCAAATAGCATACCAGTACTTATACCAATATTGAACATAATATTATTATTATTATTTAAATATGTATTACCAAAATTTGGTAGGTATTAATGTATAAGATCTTGGGGAAACGAAAAATCTCGCAGCGGAGGCAGCTGCCTCCCCTGCCTCCCCCGTGCGCACGCTTATGCTTGTTCCAAAAGAGAAGACACCAGGCGGCCACAGACAAATCCGGTTTCGCTACGTAAATCTGGTGTCTTTTCTTTTGGAACAGGGTATAGATATTTATGATCTCAGTAATTAACTAAGTTTTGTTTTTATATAGTTTATCTAACTTTCAATGTTGTATTATTAATTATTATTATTTGAAATATTGTTAAAATGCAAATTCTTATGTATTAGTGTAATTATTATTTAAAACAACTGCTAAGGTATCTTAAAGGAAAGGATGTTGTATGATAACAACATGGTTTTGTTATCAATGATTATTATTTAGTATTATATAATAATATCAGTTTATAAGTCAAGTGTCATTCATTTTTATAATATATATTACAGAAGTACATGTTAAGTGCAAATTAATTATAATATGTATTAATAATAAATCTTTATAAAATACAGAGAAACAGTGTTTAATAAATTATACTTTAATGTTAAATGAGGCTATGAGAGTAAAAGTGGCCAAACCCACCAAATTTTAAAAACGTGAATATTGACTTTTTCAGCTCATATATTTAACTCTAGTGGTGTTAGGGCACTATAGATACAGGTATGCTACGCCGCCATTTTGCGACTAATAATGTTATGTGAATTTGAATTTCTCCCTCTTTATTTTATCATTTTATCATTGATAAATGAGTCGCAAAATGGTGGCATAGCATACCCATTCTATGTAGAGCCTTAGTGGTGTTTGATGAATTCCTG
>NC_042494.1:42920457-42949684 GCF_005508785.2 Acyrthosiphon pisum | reverse complement strand
ATGAGCCTTCTATTAAATTTTCAAGTTTTTTTACGCAACAAAAATTTTTTTTTAATATTTATAGAATAAAAACCTAAAAAAAAATTGGAAATTGAAGATATCCTTTAACAGCTCAATATAAGTCAAAATATTTTGAAAATGCTATGGTGAATAGAAAATGCTAATATAAACATTCAGTCAAAATTTCATATATCTACAGTAATTTATTTTAGAGTTACACCAAAAACCAAAATCGATTTTGTCCTAAATCGATTTTGCGTATAAATTCCTGTTTTTTCTTAATTTTTCTTTTGTTTGTCGCGGTGCCTTTGAAAACTGCCGAAAAACTTTTGACCTTTCATAGTACCAACTAGATAGAGTCGGTACTATCAAAGAAGAAACGAGTAATTATAGTTGAAACTTGAAGCTGTCTTATCAATATAATATAATATAACATGATATTATTGTCGATTTTAATATTATTAAATATATTTACTATTTTCAAATAGCATACCAGTACTTATACCAATATTGAACATAATATTATTATTATTATTTAAATATGTATTATCAAAATTTGGTAGGTATTAATGTATAAGATCTTGGGGAAACGAAAAATCTCGCAGGGGAGGCAGCTGCCTCCCTTGCCTCCCCCGTGCGCACGCTTATGCAGCCTACATTACGTATCACTAAGTAGGTATATTTTATGATATATTTATATAATTATTTATTAATATTTAATTATTATAAAAAGTAACATAAATGTATATAATTTATTATTGTTATGAATTTTTGGGTCAAAACCGACTTGCAGAAGATTGAAGAACGGTGTGGATATAAGTTCATGGTATAAAATATAAATAGGTAATAGCATAAAATGAATCTCAATGTTTTGAAAATGTCATTGTGACATTGTGTATAAAATATAATAAAATAGGTTCATAAAAGTTTCAAATCCCCACAAAAAATATTTGTTAATCACAAAAAAAAAATTTTAAAATTAAAATATCTATGAAAAACTATGTTTATATATTTTTTAGATTTTTTGGTGACAATATCAACTACTTATTAGAAGCACATCCCTTCACGGTTCAATTCTTTTAAAGCACCGCATAAGAATTTTGTTCAATTTATTTTTATTAGTTAAATAATTTTGTTGCTTTACAAATTTGTTATTGCAAAAATGCAATACACTAATTTTATATTGAATACCTATATGGCTATATTATGATTGCTAATTTGTTTGAGAAATTGATGAAGATCCTTCTATTGGAGGAGGTTGTCGTAATTTAGTAATTATGTATAGGTATCTTATTTTTATAATAAATTATATATTACATAATATATAACCATATAGGTACTTAATTAATATATTACATTTTTTTTCTTAAAATATGACTAATATGCAAACACAAATTAATAACATAACACATTTTGTGTGTAAAATCTGAGTAAAAAAATGATATTTGACAAGGGGCCATGGTTCCTTCTTAGTCTGACCTTATACACTTTTACCCAATTTACATATCTTCTGTAAATAATATACACTAAATATATTATATATACCTAAATTGAAGTACCTATCTACTTCAAAATAGGATAGTATATAAGGTATATAATATGATATTGTTACCAGATACCAGTTATGGTATTAAAATATGTACATCTATGATACACAACATGTTTATTGTTTATTTATTTTAGTAATACACATAATATTTGTTTTGCGCTTGAAAAAAAATGTACAATGACAATACTAAAATATTTAAGTATAAATTGTTATTGCCTTATAGATTGGTCCTGGATTAGTGATCTTAAATTTTAAAACCCAGTTTTGGGCCCATAAAATTGGTACAAGTTGTAACCCCTGTCGAACCATTGATTCAAAAAGTTGTACATCGTATCTATTGTCCAGTGTATTTATCACTCTATGCTTCAATTGTTTTATTTATGGAAGCTACAATGGTTAGTTTAGTGTCAATTACTATTGTTTTAAAATTTTCACTAATGAATACTAAATTATGTATTTAATGTTATTACAGTTTGAGAGAGATGTAGTCATTTGGAACCACAAGAGTTACATTGAAAAGCCTTTAGCTTCAAAACAAGAATCAACACTCTTGGCACATAGAAAATGGTACAAACAATTTTATAGTGCTAATAGTATACAATTTAGTAACAGAAAAAAAACAATGGATTGGTGAATTAATATATTAATTTTAATTTTACATAACTGAAAAGTATTACTAAATCCATATTATATAATATAGTATTATGGGTATGTAAAATTACAATATTAAAATTTACTTTAAGAATTTTTGTCAAATGAAAATAAAAATTGATTATATAATGGAAATATACACTTAATTTATCGCTTGATTGGTTGTGTTTCCTTTTTTAGCCATGTTAATGCTCTCTTGTCATCTAATTTTACTAATAATGGTGTCAGAACTTCCAAACACTTCAAATGGTATTCATTTAAATAATCAATCTAATCAATTTTAAAACAATTAATAAATGCATTAATATAAACAGTTATTATTGAATTGCTTACCTCTGTATCTGTGAGTAAATCCATCACCAACATTTTGACTTGTATAGGGCACATAGTAACAGTTTCAAATTGTAAAAATGGCTTCTGTGGCATTTTATATTCAGTTGTTGTATCTTTTACTAAGACAATGTCTTCAATGCGTATACCAAAATCTTCCTCATAATATCCAGGTTCTGAATAATATTATTTTATAAAAAAAAACAAACTAGAAATACGTTGTGTCAAATCAGTTATGTATACTAGATGTTTAAATACAAAAGTTGTATCGTTTCGCTCTATGATGAATACGACATTGAAAAAAAAAGCCAAAAATAGGGAATTTAATAAATTTATTTTTGATCATCAATAGAGCACAGTTTTACATGGGTTTGCATATTTATTCTGGTTGACCATATAATATGCCAAATGAGCAAAAAATTAGACAAAATTAAACTTTTATAGTGCATATAATGACATTTACCAAGTTTCTATTTTAAGGGCTCATTTTACAATTTCAATTGTATATTTTATCCTTTAGTGCATATTACAATGTTTTTTTAGAAATTTTCTTATATATACTATCGTAACATAAGAAAAAATATTATATTTTTATAGTTTTGATTAATATCAAAATAAATTAATAGGTATACTCGTAGGTATAAATAGTTTTTCAAAAGATGACTTTAGATCAATAATCCGTGAAATAAAAAAATAAGAAAATATCAATTACAACCATTGACATCATTTCAAAAAAAAATTATGAAAAATATTTATAGTAGGGTTCCATAATTTTAAATATAATGTTTTAATTGAATATTTAAATGTTCAAAAAATACTTTTTTTTATGCATATTTAAGATTTTTAGCGCATATTTGGTTGGGTTTTAATTAGTGATGGGCACAACCGAGTGAAAACTATCCATTACTCGGTTGTTTTATAAAACTATCGAAATTTTTACTTTTTAGGTAAGGTTATATATTATTTACTATTTAGCCATGATGTTGTAAATGTTGTCATTCGAGATTCGACTATTGAGGATCGATGCTGGTTATTTCATTTTTTATATTTTTGTCTTTAAAATGTCTATCCCAAATTATTATCAAGTAAATTCGGTCGATAAGACCGAAAAATCACTCGATTGTTTTTTTTTTAACTCGATAGTCAAAACTATTGGTACTAGACGTGTATTACTATTTACTACCCAATGAAAACGATCGATAGTCAAAACTAGTCGGTGTAAGATGTATGCAACTATTGAAAGAAAACTATCGAGTGAATTACTCGATAATATTTAGAAACAATCGATGAATAATAATATCTATTCAATTGAAAAATCACTCGGTAGTTTAAAATGTAGGTTAAAACTAGTCGGTTGCGCCCATCACTAGTTTTAATACATATAAATTCGAGCTCTACTCATCAAAAATATATTGTAAGATATTTGCTGTTTAAAGATATAATTGAATAAAGAATAAAACAATTCTCATTGTAGTTAACTCAAGTCATAATTAATAAATAATATACAATATTGACACAACTTATGCATGCAAGATGGAAAAAATTGAACACTTAATTGGTTTTTGAGATGACACAACTCATATACTAAACATTAAGGAGGGACATAGGAGATTTTACACAAAAAATTACCATTTGATAAAAACATTCCCGGTTGTAAGCCAGGATCATTCGGAATTTCTCTCCAAGATATTCCCATAGGTCCTTCATGAACATTTAAATAAGAACCAATACCGTGACCCGTACCATGCATGTAATCTAAACCGACATCCCACAAAAATCTACGTGCATATGAATCCAGACAATTGCCCTTAAAGTTAAAACACAATTAAACATAAGTAAATAAAAATACAATTTTAAACAGAACTATAAAATTTACTAGGATTTTGTGAGGAAATTTGCTCATTGCTAAATTCGCTTGTCCTTTAAAAACTCTAGTAAAACATTCTTTCTGGTACTCAGTTGGTGTTCCAAAATGAAGTGTACGAGTTACATCAGTAGTTCCATCCCTATTTTCAAAAAATATATTAAATAATAAATATTAAGATTAAAATAAAGTAACTGTTTAATAATTTAGTAATAAAAATTATATCACTAACAAAAATTGACCGCCAGAGTCACACAAATACATTTCGTCTACACTTAATTTTCTATCAGTTTCTGGAGTTGGTGAATAATGAATTATTCCACCATTTGGACCAGACGAAGAAATTGTTTCAAAACTTGGACCCACAAAATCATCTTGCAAACTATTAAAACCAATAATTATCACTAACTATAGTTAATATAAATAGATATTAAATAAAAATAACATTTTTAAACAATAATTACCTTCTAAATGATAGTAACTTTTCAGCAACTGATATTTCAGTCAAATTTCCTAATGATATGTTTTCCTCTAACCAAGCAAAATATGAACACAATGCAGCACCATCTTTGATATGTGCATTTTTAAGACCTAAAAAAAAAAAAAAAATATATCAATTGTATTACATTAGACTAATAATGACTTCATTTTACCATTAATTTCAACTGAGTTTTTAATAGCTTTCATGAGTGGAATTGGGGTAGGTTTAGAAATGCGATTTGATTTTGGTACAATGTTGACCAAGTTATAACTAGATCGGTCTGATACCCAAACTTTTCCAGTCTTACTATTGTCTGATGCCAACTAAAATTATGCACATATAGAACTTTATAAATATTAATAATATTCAGTATTTACTTATACCAGTTTATTTTTACATAATAATATAAATAAATAATTATCAAAATCACACTTACAATATCATTAAAAAATGTATGTAGTTTATCATAAGGCTGTATAATGACTGACAAGTTTTCACTTTTAAAATGTTCTGATACTGTTGAATCTAGTTTTTTGTCATCAACAAATAAATGAACATCTGTGTGTGTGACAATTACATACGAATAAAATACTGGATTATACGTTATGTCAGATCCTCTCAAGTTTAATAACCCTGAAACCAAAATGTGGAAAATTACACAACAATATACATGCATATATTGTATACTGACATGATATATTATATCAAACTTTCAAAGTAATAATTAATTTTATGACGAACGCATTAGTATAATATTCACACTTACACGCAATTTCATCAAGAGCAGTTACTAACAAAATAGTAGCATTTTTTTCAGTCATTTTCTGTCTAACTTCCTCAACCTTTTCACCACATTTTTTTCCTATAACAAGATAATAATAATTAATAACAATTACATATTTTTTTTGAAAATAAAATAATAACAATAATAATAATTCATAATACCTGTAAATTTAATGTTTAACGGTTTAACTGGATTTGATGGAATAGCTGGACGGTCAGACCACATGCGATCTATGAGGTTGGTATCTAATGGAACTAAGTTAATTCCCTTATATTTTATTTCTTTATTGATTCTACGCCATTCACTGTATGTTATTAGATTAGCATCAACAGCAATTCTAGAACCAGATTTCATATTTTTTGTTAGCCATTCAGCCAATGTACTTGTATCTGGTAGTCCTGAAACATATAAATAATTATGTAATTTTAAAATATTAAACAATTTATTGATTTAAAAAAAAAGATTAGATGTTGGATGTTTACACTAGGGACTGGAACCTTGATGATTTTTACGGTTCCGGTTTTTATTCAGTTTGCAGTAAAACTAAAATTTGTTTCTGTTCCCAGAAAAAATAAAATTTTCGGTTCCAGTTCGGTTCCCAGAAAACTAACATTTAGGTTTTGGTTTCTTTTCGTTTCTTAAAAATAAAAAAATTGTTACCTGATTTGGTTTTTTACTTATGGAAAAAATTTTTTCAAGTAAAAGTATCGGTTTTGGTTTTAAAATTAATTTAAATAAGGGTTTCGGTTCTCAATATTTAAAGAGTTCTGGTTCCAAAATCAGTTATTTTCGGTTAGGTTCCTGTCCCTGGTCTACACACAATCCATACACAATTATCGTCAAAATAGTTTTCAGTTTTAGATAAGAGTTTTGAATTGATAATACTAAATTTTGAAATAATATAGACTGTTTGATATTATTAACATTAATTAACTTAGTAATTAGTATTATATTATTTATTATGAACAGGTATTGTAAAAGTCTTGTTTTCAATACACTTATCTCTAATATATTTTTTTACATAAAATAATAATACAAGGTGTAAACAAACAATTTTTTTATACTAACCATTAGTCACATATACAATCTACAAAGACATTTTCAGATAAACATTATCATTGAAAGGTTAAAATGGTTAATGGTCAATATTAAAACCAGTAAACACAAAAAAATAAGTACAATAACAATGACAAAACTGAAAACAGTAGATGAACAGTTGGTTTTATTGAGAACTTATATTGCAAATTAAAAAAAAAATGAATATGTAATGTATAAAATATTTAAATATGGGTTTTTTTCTCCGGCATATTAATTTTAAAGTGAGTTATATAATAAATATGACAATGGAAAATACTACATTTTAAAAATGGAAGAGGGTTTAAATTAACTTTATTTTTCTAGTGGTATGCTTTACAAAGCTTAATTTGGTAAAAGTGTAAAAATGTTATTTATGTCATGTTACAAACTAAAATTATTATTTTTATGTTTAAAATATTGAATAAAAAAGACATCTAAACCTAATTGTAATTTCATTAAGATAGAAAAGAACACCGGAGCACATACTAGACATCAAACAACGGACTACCGGTTAAAATTTTCTTGTCATATAGTTGTAAGCAGCTGCGTATGTATGAGGGAAGGGATATGAGGTCATATCCCGCCCCTAGAAACCAATTTTTGTACACAATACAATATGTATATTATAATAATAATATGAATATATGTGTACACTGAATATGTCTATGAAAATCTTTAAATCCTCCAGTGAAAAATCCTAGATTTGCTACTGCCACACCACCAGTAGCAGTAATCGTTGAAAGGGAAAAGAGTAAAGACACACAATTCAATATTCTATATAAATTCTATTTCTAATATTGTGTTTAGACAGTGTTTCTACCTTTAATTAAAGTTTTGTTAAACCAACAAAATTAAATGTAAATTTGATGTTATACATTTCTAAGATAATAAATGTGGGTATGGTGTTCTTTCAAAGAGGGTTTTAAAATTTGTATCTTAAGTTTACTTAGGGTCATGATTATTCTATTTTCAGTGACTAAGGCACTGATCATTACACCATTATAAGAATACATTTTTTTTAAAGAACATTTATACATTTAAATATTCTCTTATCTCATATTAGGCTACCTTGTTTTTCCATTAATTTATCACTAGCCTATTAAAAATAATAACCTTTTTAACTAATATAAATACCTTTAATTATACTGTTCTATATAATTTACTTAATAATGTCAATTTACGATTAGAATTGTATCATGATTAAGTTGTATGAACATATTTTATTATTTGTTTTTTAAAAATATAGTTATTATTATACACAAACCCATTTTCATTAAAGTCCAATTATCATCTAATTGTTGTTCGGCTTGTACAAAGTAACGACCATCTGTCCACAATAAGGCCTCATTTTGTGTAATAAGTGCAACACCAGCAGAACCTGTAAAACCAGTGATAAAAGCTCGCCGTCCATCGCACGCAGAAATATACTCATTCTAAAAAAAAAAAAAATGTTATAATATCATAGGTAGAGGTACAGAAATAGAAGTTTACTTGATGAGCATCTTCTGATAAAACAATATAACCTTGAATGGGTTCACCTAAATACTTTAACTTCATCAGGTCACGCAGTCTCGACAAAAGAGGTCCAGTACTACGCACTGCCATGATACTATTAACATTAATAAGCACACAAAGAATGTATAAATAATATATTATGTTATATTTATAAAAATAAAAACAAAGCATTATAAATTAATAATAGTATAATAAATGGAAAATAAAAACAATAGTTGTGTAATAAAAACTGTATGGATCGGAAATAATTTGAAATATTAGGTACAGATCAATCAGTCCACTGAGGTGGACAAAACTGAGTAAAATATGATGTCTGTTTACATACAACTGGGGTTGTACACAAAATACACAGAATACTTTGTAACAATACCTGTTTGGGGACGTTTACAATACGTTAGAAACCTAGCGATGAGAATGTTGTTTCAAATACGATTTCTAATTCTATGTAGGTAACACAGTAAAAATAATACGACATAAAAGTTGGTCAAATTGAGCAATATCGGTTGAAACAGCAGACAATTACTTACCTTAATATTATGCGACGTTGTAATCTCGAGTACCTAATAAAAAATACACTTATGTATGAGTGGAGTAACGACTATTTCGAGTTTAGAAAACACGCATTAAAAGTCGTCGTTGATCGGGAAACGAAAAAACAAGAAATCGTAATCCGTAATGAATTATTTTAATAATAATACAATATATTATAAACGTAAAAAGTGAAACTGTTATCGTCACTGTTTCGTCGACGCCGTAAAATCTTATCACGCGCGTTATCGGTCCACTGCCAACATGGGCAACAGCACGCATAGTGCGCATGCCCGATAATGAATGAATGCCGACCACACCATATACCGCGTACAAGTGCCTGGACCGGGTCGACCGCATACCAACACTGCACGACGTCAACACTGCAGTAGATAAAAAAGCATTTTTTAGTTGTTATTTTTTTTTTTTTTTTTGATACTTCGATAAGTGTTTTGTTTTGGAAATGTGTAAAAATGAAAACGGGATTGTAATTAAAATTCGCAGCGGTCTAGAACGTCGCGAGTGATCCGAGTGTGACTCGGTGACCGTTGGTGCTCAACCCCCAGGATACAGGTAATTTATACGGTTTTTTATTTTGGTAAAATTTCACCGAGCCTCAATGAGGTTATGCGCGCTGGTAGTTCTGAGTTCATAATACAATCGATTTGATTACAAGGCATAGGCACTACGTTTACGTGCGCGCGCTTGTCTGCGTGTGTATACTGTGTATGTAATGTTTATGTGTTTATTTTTTTTTCTCCGAATGTAAGTGGGATCGAGATCGGCCTTCAAAATATTCCGATGCAATTATTATTATTGTTTTTCCGCGGTCCTTAAATTATCGCGGTTTGATCCCTCGAACGCATGTTTTAATTGAGTAAAATTACGATCGGATAGCAGTGTCTTTTTTTATCTCCAGTGTTTGGAGAAATATTGCGTACGTCCGTTGCTTTGATATAAAGGAACATCAGGAAACATGGCCGAGGTTAAACCCGCCGCCACCAGTCAACAACAACCAATCGTCAAAATAGGTCATTATATACTTGGACAGACACTCGGCGTTGGTACGTTTGGCAAGGTGAAAATTGGTGAACATCAGCTCACCAAACACAAGGTGGCTGTCAAAATACTCAATAGGCAGAAGATAAAAAGTCTGGATGTTGTTGGGAAAATACGTCGAGAAATTCAAAATCTCAAACTCTTCCGTCATCCTCACATCATTAAATTGTATCAAGTTATCAGCACGCCTACTGATATATTTATGATAATGGAGTATGTATCTGGTGGAGAACTATTTGATTATATAGTAAAACATGGTAAACTTAAGGAATTTGAAGCTCGTCGTTTCTTTCAACAAATCATATCTGGCGTTGACTATTGTCATAGGCATATGATTGTACATAGAGATTTAAAACCAGAAAACTTATTATTAGATCACAATCTTCATGTTAAAATTGCTGATTTTGGCTTATCCAACATGATGATGGATGGAGAATTTTTAAGAACAAGCTGTGGATCACCTAACTATGCTGCACCAGAGGTTATTTCAGGAAAATTGTATGCTGGACCTGAAGTAGATATTTGGTCGTGTGGTGTTATTTTATATGCATTATTATGTGGTTCTTTGCCTTTTGATGATGAACATGTCCCAACTTTATTTCGAAAAATTAAATCTGGTATATTTCCTATACCAGATTATTTGAACAAATCTGTTGTTAGTTTACTATGTCATATGTTACAAGTAGATCCAATGAAAAGAGCATCTATTGAAGATATTAAAAAACATGAATGGTTCCAGCACGAGCTACCTGCATATCTTTTCCCTTCACCAGTTGACCGAGACTCTTCAGTGATTGACACAGATGCTGTTAATGAAGTTTGTGAAAAATTTAGTGTAAAAGACTCTGAAGTTCACAACGCTTTATTAAGTGGTGATCCTCATGATCAATTAGGTATCGCCTACCATTTAATAATTGATAATAAACGAATAGCTGATGAAGCAGCTAAAGCAGAATTAAAAGATTTTTATATTGCAAGTAGTCCACCTCCAACAGGAGGAAGTCTGGAGCCATCAGCTTCAAATGCAGTTGTAAAACCACATCCCGAAAGAATAATATCTCAAAGAGAACGTGCTCAATCAATAGATCAAGGGGCCAGAGGATCTCCAATGAAAAGAGCTAAATGGCATTTAGGCATAAGATCTCAAAGTAGACCTACAGATATTATGAACGAAGTATATAGAGCAATGAAAGCATTGAATTTTCAATGGAAAGTAATAAATCCTTACCATGTTCAAGTACGACACTTGAATCCAAAAACTGATAATTATATCATGATCTCACTGCAACTGTATCAAGTGGACTACAAAAGCTATTTGTTAGATTTTAAGAGTTTAACAAATGATCAGTTAGAAAATGGAAATTTACCTCCACCCACTTTAGAAGTTGAAAATCAATCTCCAAGGCAAGATGTTGTTGCACTACCACAAAAAAAGTGCGCAGGACATCATACAATGGAGTTTTTTGAAATGTGTGCATCTTTGATTACCCAACTTGCCCATTAATTAGTAAATACATGTATCTATTTGTAAAAGTATTTATTTTAATTATTTAATGTAAGTATATACCAAATTGTTAAAGAAGTAAATGTAATCCTTAGAGAGCTGTTAGTTGTTTTTGTTGTACCTATAAATGTCTCATTATATTTATATGTACAAGGCCTTACCTATACATTTTGCATTATAAAGTTCATGGTAGTATGTCAAAGTAAACTTGACCATTTTATACTCTGTCCAGTCTATCCCACTAGAGAACATACTAGATTCTACATGTAGAATGAGGATTGTGGTCAATTATGATATCTTTCCCCCTCCATGTGACCATATGTCGTTACATCTTACCATGTACCACCCTCACATTCTATCAAAATTCGATGGAACACATTATAGACTACATTGCAATGCGAGATGTATTGTAGACGATAAGTTCTCGCGTGGGACAGAGATTAGTAACACAGTATTTGAATGATTTTGTACCTATATATTATATGATTAGTCTAATAAGTGTTAACATTGTATGTACTTTTATTTCAAGATTTAGGTATTCATATTATGTTTGTCTTGAGAGATATAGTTATAATTAAATCTTAAATAATTAGATAAGGTACCCTAAAGATGTATTTTTATAATTTATACTTGGAAGTTAATATACAGTTAAAAGCTTTATGTTAAGATTTTTAAATCATTTAAATTTTGTCAACATAAAATAAAATCAATTATGTATTGTGATTTTTAGACATGTAAAGAATGAAGAAAAACAACAATTTAAATATATTGTTTATTTTATTAGAAGTATAGGTCATTATTTTTGTATAACAACATAATTTTTACTGCGCTTCGATCGAGTAAGATTGAAATAGTTACTCAGTGATAAGTCGTCAATTGTTAATTAAAGTAATTTTTGAAAGTTTTCAATAAATAATTTATTAAGTTATATTTTTTGTCACTCTTATATTTA
The DNA here is from genome assembly GCF_005508785.2 of Acyrthosiphon pisum. Taxonomy (NCBI): domain Eukaryota; kingdom Metazoa; phylum Arthropoda; class Insecta; order Hemiptera; family Aphididae; genus Acyrthosiphon; species Acyrthosiphon pisum. The sequence goes on along the minus strand of NC_042494.1, from coordinate 42,937,390 downwards.
CTTTTAATCAATAAAGAATAAAACTGATTAAAGACTCAATTACAAAAAACATTTTTTGTTCTAACTTCCGTATACTATATTTTGTCTGCTTACAAAATTGGATACATTTGAAATATAGTATCCTAACTAATTAAGTTTGGATCAAAAATAATGTATAGTGTACTTTAACTTATAAATAATTATTCAACTGATTACCTATATTTTAAACTTAATTAAATCTTTAAGGTGTGATTTTTTTAAATTGTCCTAAATCTCAAATTTTATATATAAAATGTATAATTACATAATATTAATAATATATTTGTATGTATTCTTATATTTTGTAGGAATATTTTTTTTTTACAATAAAATTGTTCTATTATAATAATTTGTTTTGAATTTCTTAAAATATATTTATCACTTTATTTACTTAATATTAAGTATCAATGTTAAATAAGTCATTCTTGTGACAATTAAATACTAATGAACTTCATTAAAAACACATTCCATTGTCCCATTAAGCAATTATCATGGTAATAGATCATTTAATATATTTTAGTAATTATTTAATTTTTATTTAAAAAAAATCTATTATTAATAGTTACATTTTTAGGATTTTTCCATGACTAAATAAATGGGTATGATTTTGAAAAACTGTTTTCATTTGGTTTGCGCATCTTCCCACTATCTTACACACAAAATCATTGCTCGTAGTTCTCCGCATTTCATTGGTCGGCAATGTAAATAGGATATTATCAAGAGTGGTATGCGTATTACAAAGTTGTAAGTTTCATACCTATTTATTTAGTCATAGATATTTCTATTTTTTTGTTTATGAAATAATGTATGATAAAATAAAGAAAGAGAACCTACATTATTAGGACATCACATCCACATGACGTCTTTTTTCCATCTTACAATAACATACTACATATTATAGAACATTTACAACATACATTTTTTGATTTAAACTTAAATGTCTGAGGTAATTGACTAATAATAATAATAGGTACTGTCTATGCTTGTATGTTAATTTTTTTTTTTTACAGTTTTGCAATTTTTAAGCAAGTTTAATGGATAATAATCTTTTATTTTCAAATTTAATATTAGACAAATTTATCCTTATAAATTCAGCTAAATGGATTCTACTGAATGTTAATAATTTACTATGTTATGTTTGTAAGATAGAAAAAAAATAACAGTATAATATCATCTTATTAATTATTCATTGCTTAGCTTTTTAAATATTTTATTTATGAAATACTGACAATTTAGTTGAAATAATTTTTCAAACAAATGATTCAATTCCATCAACACTCAACAGTAAATAAAAATGAATCATTAGTTTTCATTAAGTAATTACATTTTAAAGAGATTGATTTAAGTAAATAATTCTTAATAGTTTAATGTCCTATTGGCTATTATACTATTGTGCATTTATACTTAGGTCTAGTTTGGGAAGTAGTAGAAATACAGAATGTAACAGGAAGACCTGTTAGATGAAATGACTTTTGTTCTAATGAATATTTTAAATTTTTTTATATATATATAATTTAGAGTCACTTGCATTACACGTATAATATAAAAATATTTATTTTTATTTTTTAATACTGAAAATTCCAAAAAAATATTTGGTAAAATTCAAAAAAGCCAATTTGTAAATCTGATTATAAGAACAATTTTGATGGTAAAAAACATTTATCTAAGTCAAGTAGTTTATTTTTTAGAATTTTTGAAATATCAATATTTTTTTGAGTAAATTAATATAGTATGTAATAACTTTTTTAAAAATATCATTTTTAGCAATTTCCTGGCTTAAGTATATTTCTTAAATTAATTATGAACTATATAATTTCCATAAATTTGTCATACGTTTTAGTAGTATAATTTTTTTTTTGTCAGGTCTTCTAGTTATACCTTGTAAAGGAAAATTTGTCAATTATCACCAAGAGTAGTAGTTACAATTTTTATTTTAAGGCCAACAAAATAAATTACTTAAGTATATATAAATGCTTTTGTGACACCTTATTGACACCCTATATATAATTTGTGTTATGATTGCTAAGTCATGTATTCAGGTGTTTGTGTATTTGATTAAAAAATTAAACAAACATTTGAGCGCTCATGCATATTTTATATGGGTTTTAAGTAGTTTAGGGAAAACATTATAACTCATTTAATTTATAGGATATTCTATAAAATATTATTAATAACTCATCACATATTTTTTTGATGGTATGGTATGAGTGCAGTAGCGTATCTAGGATTTTTTTAAAGGGGAAATGTACAATTTTTAATAGACATTCAGTATAGACATATTATTGTATCTATATTAATATTATATACATGTTGTATTGTGTACAAAATTTGGTTTCCGGGGGATATGACCCCATCCCCCCTATACATACGCCACTGTATAAGTGTATAACTTTCATTATCTCGTTGAATAATCATTATTTTAACTTTGGATTTTAACCAAAAAATTTTTCATTATTTTAACTACAATAATTCACCAATAAACTTAAAATTAAAAAAAAAAAATTTACTTTATGATGTCTTTTAACAAAACTTATTGGTGTTTTGGGTTAACTTGAATGGCTTCTCTGGGTTTAAAAATATTACCCTTTCATTAATTAATACTTATTAGTTATTATAAAATGTTATTTATTTTAAGTATTTTTTTTAATAGATATTGTGTGATCAAGGGTAGGGGGACAGAGGGTACAAAAGGCAGGGAGCAACAAAAAATGTTGGCCCCCTTATAGAAAAATGTCTGGCTACGTGCCTGGACCACATGTTTGCAGTTCTGTACCTTATTGAAATTTGAACTACAGAAATAAACTAATATTCTATTAATTTCATTATTTGTAAATCAAACAAGTATAAAGTATTTAAAAAATATAGATTACTGTTAACATGGGTTTTTCAACTTTTAATTGTTTATAGTTATAACTTATGAGATTCATACTCATATACAGAGGCGAACTGAACTTCAATTTTAAATGACGCATTTTCATAATTAAGTACTTACCACCACCACCATCTTATTTTACTTATAACAAAGTTATGATGTAAGTAAAATGTGATCAAAAGAGATAAGAAGTCAGACTTGTACTTCTACGCCACACTCACGCAATTGCGTCAACATTGAGCGCTTCAGCTCGTCACTGCTTATATAGACTACACAATTTAAAAACAATAGTAATGTTAAGTTAAACATAAAAAAAAGCATAAACGTTATTTGCAATTTTTTTTATGTTATTTATACGTTTATTGTTTATTTTTAATCATTAATTATGATTTATGATTAATGGTATACATATTATGATTTATGTTTAACGATATTAGATTATTTTGGTTTTTCATTTATTGATTTAGTTTATTTGTTTTTCATTATTTTTCGTTATTACGTTTTGAAGCCCTGATTTTTTGATAACATAATTTTAATCTCAACCTTAACACATTTATATTATATTTTTATTCGCTCCCTTTATTTCCCCAAATATTTTACTGTTAGAAATAATAAAAAATGCATTACTTCCTATGTTAACATTTTAATAAATTAGGTACTATGTTCTTTTTATACTATGCAGTATACAGTTGACAATGGAACAATGGTACTGTAAATATAATAATATAACAGTTTGAAAGTGACAAATATTTTTTATTAATATTTATATAATACATTTTTAGCTAACACATTGATAATGTTGAAAATATTATATACGCTATGGCTAAGATAAAGAATTATTGAAATAGTCCAGATTGGAGTAAAAATCTATTTTACTAATAAATAATATTTTTAATGCCTAATAAATATAATACTACAGTGGATTGCATTTCATAAAAACATTAATAATTATTAGTGTTTATAATTAATATTATATTTTTTTATTTTCTTAAAATTAATATATGTTTAATAATTTCTGCTTATTTAAATGTTTAGGATGCCTACTGAGGATGTACCCGAAATCCGTGTAAAAACGGCTTTCAATGGGTAAGTTAATATATAATAATATATTTTTTGATTAACTGAAAAATTAGTTACTAACATTTAAAATATTTGTTTTAGGGAAGTTATGATTACTTATATAAATCCAAAAATAACTGTTGAGAAACTGCGATACGAAATGATGGTTATTTGTCGGTTTTCATCTGATCAAGATTTCACAATGAAGTGGGTTGATGAAGAAGGTAATACAATTGCTTATTAAATTATATTGTTAATATATAATTTATGAACTTTAATATATTAATATTAAAATATTAGTTTAAAAACAAAAGGAATTAAAATTATGGCACTTCATATTAATTGATCTGTTTTCATCTTATTAATTTTTTTTCTAATAAAATTATAATAAACAATAATCTTTAATAAAAGTATAATAAATTATGTAAACATTATAATGTTAAAATTATGTTAAGGGGGGGGGGGGGGGTCATAAATGTATTATGTTTAATGTCACTTTACAGACATGAATTATCATTAATCTTTGATCAGCAGCAACAATTTTTTATTGTTAGCTTATATAATATTTAAGTAAATTGATGTACTATCAAACTTTAAAGTAAAAAATTATCTGTGGTTATACATTGGTTTTTACAATACATACATTTTTAAGCATGTGATATATTGCAATTTAAAAATGCTCATAACTCACTTAAAATTTAAAAACTAAAATTACTGGCTTATAGATTCAGATAATATTCTTACCTTAGAGAAGCCACATCCGCTAAGTATTGTTAAAAACATACAACATAGCAAATGTTACGATCAAAATAATCTATTTAAAAATGTTATTTTTAAAATTAGAGTGAAAACTGATACATTTTTTGTAAAATTTAAAATTATTCTTAACTGGCTTCAGAATATAAATATCAGTCAAATCCTCAGAGATGACTTAGATCAGTGGTAACATGTGGCCAGCAAGAAACGTTTATTTCTTAAAAATTTTGAAAATAAAAACAAAAAATCAATAGGTATGTACATCTTTGTAATACCTAGTATTAAATACATATTATATTATAATGATTATAATAAATAGAAGAAATAAATGTTGTCTTTATTTATTTTGTTTATTTTGGATTTAGTATTAAAATAAGTAAACTTTTGATGTATAAATATGGCCCATTGGTAATTTGAGTTTCAAACCACTGCCCTAGATAATAATCTTACCTTTAAATTGTAATATTATGGGTCAATTCTCTCTAATTTTTAAAATAATGGTAAAATGGATTATTGTGAACGAAAAATTTTCCATATTGCACATTTATGGAAGACCGAGACAACACAATATGTGGGTGTGGCGTCTTCTTAAGCTAACAAATATAATTGGTTCAGCTGAACGCAAATTTGTACATTTATACATTTATAAGATGGAACCAAATCATGTAAGTGAGGCATTAATAAGTATGTTGCTTAATTGATTAATAATAATTATTCAATGAAAATATTCAAGTGTTGATATTTTAAAATATCATGTTTGTCATTTTGTCGAAAAATACCTTTATTTTGAAAAACAAATAACAATCTATACACACAATATGCACGATATGCTTATGCGCTAGGATCTGCATTTTAGGGGATGCTAAAATTGTTTACAGCCATTAAGTATAGTAGACCAATAAACTAATTAATCCTCATCCCAGGCTCTTTTAAAATATATTTTAATTAGATATGAAATTGACCGATTATTATTTACTTTTTTGGTATATTTTTTTCTATATATTATATAAATACTAAGATACAATTTATTAAACAACCGCAAAAAGTAAAAATAAACATATCATGCCTGGCCTGGTGTTGTGCGGTGGTAGCCCACAGTCACAAATCTGTACTGCGGGTTAAGAACCGATCGACATTGCTGGCTCTTGGATCAATGACTACCGGGTTCTTGACGACAAATCCTTACCCAGTGGCGTATATAGGGGGGAGGCCCTCTAGGCCAGAGCCCATAGTGAAATTGTAGGTTTAATTAAACCATTTCATGTATTTATACACTGTTTACAGTTTTTCACCATGATTAAATTTGTTTTGAGGAATCAACAAGGAAATGTTAGATTGTCAGGACTTGCTTTAATGACTTTTATGTGTTAAATTCACAATAAGATAACATTAAAATATATATGTATATATGAAATTGTCAATATTTTTTTAAAAATGAATTTTACATAATAATTATAAAATTTTATTTTGCAATTTTTATTTGTATTTATAACCACTCAGCTCCATAATAAATGTATAGTTATGGCTATGTTAGTCGCGCTATGCTGACAATTGATAAATTGGCCCATAGTAAAAATAATTTGTATATACGCCACTGTCCTTACCCCACATAAAAATACGTCCTCAACCAACCTAACCACCCCCCCTCCCCTCAAAAAAAGCTAATGGCCATTGTAGCAGAACCTAAAAGTCCAATATTAATAAAAAAAAAAAGCTGGGTAAGTGGATGTCGTTCTGCTGTACAGTTGGTTACAAGTGGGTCACTGTATAAATGTATAATGAATAGTATTAAATTTGAATTCAATGATATAATATCACTGTATAAGAAAAACGATTCTGAGTAGATCAGTCTAGTTATTAGACATATATATACTTATCTATGGTATTAAAAAAAAATTGAATTGTAATAGGTATCTATAATAAATTCCAAATTATTCATATCACAATATCCATTAGATAATAATACATAATGTTACATAATGTTGTAAAAATATGAATTTCAAACGCTCATAAAAATTTTATTTGACTTGCTTGTAGACATTTTTTTTTTTTAAATAGTAGACAAACTTATGTGGAATCTTGAATTACATTTTCAAATCTTTGATTTAAAAAGAAAAATTTTTATGAATTCATAACTTAAAATAATTTCCCATTTTCGTGATTTTTACATATTTTGTCAATTTTTGAACTTTAAATGCTAATAAAAAAAAAACTGTGACTGGATTTTTAATTTTTTTCATCTGCCTTTGAAACAATATAATAGGAACCTTCTATTAAATTTTCAAGCTTTTTTAACCAACAAATAAAATTTTATTGATATTTATAGAAAAAAAAACTAAAAAAAATGGAAACTGTAAATGTCCGTAAACAGTTCAAAATAAATCAAAATATTTAAAAAATGTTATGGTGTATAGAAAATGCTAATATAAAAATTCAGTCAAAATTTTATGTATCTACAGTCGTTCGTTTTAAAGTTACACCAAAAACCAAAATCAATTTTCTCGAAAACAGATTTTGCGTAAAAATTACCGTTTTCCTTAATTTTTCTTTTGTTTTTCACGTAGCTTTTGAAAACTACTGGGAAATTTTTACTTTTGACCCCCCAAAGTACCAACTAGATTCACTTTCCTGTCAGAAAAGGTACTGTTCAAGAAAATCCAAGCACTTTTACTGTCCTAAAAGGTGACGACAAACACAAAAAATAATTTTAAAAAAAATTAAAATAAAAAAATACAAAAAAAACACACACCATTGTAAAATCAATACATTCATCGTTTCACTCAGAATCCAAAACAGGTAGTTTCTATATTATTTCCAAACTATTTTTCTTGTTTTCACACTGTGCAACTAAAACTAACTGATTTGAAGTTATTTGTAATATCTTGTTGAATATTTAAAAAAAGATTTATCATTCACCTATTGTTACTATTATTATTTACTAGTGATAACGGATAAACCAAACCATATTGGCATATTGCTCTTATGTTATTATTAAAATGTCAGGAATCAGGATCTGTATCTATATCCAACTAACTTAATAGTCATTATTCATTAGTCATTATATACCTACTCATTTATTAATTTATCATTATTCATTAGTTACTAATTTTCCATGAATAGTAACTTTAATGTATTTTAATTATTATTGATAATATTTTTTTTTTGTTATTCCTAATTTTTATCTTTCGGCATATCAGGTATGTATAAAGTAATAAGTATCATAATCATAGTAGGACAACTTCAAAACATTCATCTAATCTAATACAATTGTTATATTATCTCGCGAAATATATTTCTAAACTGATTTAGATTCAATTGAAACTTGAAAGTATTACACTTTTTAGGTTAAAATTATGACGTATTTAATGTCATTAAAATTAAAATATAAGGCAAGTAATTCCATAAAATTGTTTTTGCCACAGCACATGGGCAATAAATATATATTTTGCATGTATTAATTAACAAAAAATAATATGACAAAAATAATAAACATCACTAATTAAAATAGATAAGTTGTGTACCTATATATCCAACATTAATAATTTTAAATTCACAATTGTTTTTTTTTTTTTATCAATGTTGATTGTATTTTTAAAAGAATTAAGAAGTTAAGCGTGTTTAAATAAAATTGAACTTGCTTTGACTGTCATACATATTTTTATATTTAGGCGATCCTTGTATATTATCTACTCAAATGGAATTAGATGAAGCCGTACGATTATACGAACTCAATAAAGATTCCGAATTAACGATACACGGTAAGTACAACCCCCTCCACACTTTCCACTAATCACTCGACAAATGTAATCAAATTCTTTCCAATGTCGCTTGGCACATAGTCACATAGGGTATTATTTTAAACGAAAATAATCTTGATATATGGGTATTATGTATAATAGCAATAATGTGCATGTTAATGGTACTCAAAATTTAAGTCTCTCGTTGTAGTCAGCTAAACGCGGCAAAACTGCAACTACAATATAACCTTATTATTTGTGCCGCTCTCACCCCCTTCCCCTCAGCAATCGTGTCCCCACCACCTTCCGGTTATGTACATCGTACATGGGTCACGGGTACCCCTTGAACAGTTGCGGCGAGGGTGTTAGGAATTAGGCGGGATGCCACCCCTACCCCTATGATGGTTTAGTGAAGGGGTGGAGCGGGGAGGAAGTACCGACGTACTGTACGTTACGGCGGATTCGGCGCTCTGGCGTTTTGATTTTAGGGTGGAACCTCTGTACGGCCGTCAGTGGTACAAGAAGTGCTTGTTGTGTCTCCAAAAAGCTCAATACACATCGCGTTGTGGTTTATTATGCCGACGGTAAAAATACTAATTCGTTCGTTATGCGTTCGGTGTGATGACAATAATAATTGTTGAAAGCAAACAGTTTCGTGCTACTCGTAGGGCGTCGGTGCAGTAGGTTTTTTCTACTACTATTATTATTATTATTATTGATTTTTCAATTTGTCGTCGGGTTGATGAATACTTTCGCATATCGCGTACAACGTGCCCGTTCGTATTTTTGTGACGGGTTGTGCGTTTACGTATTCGTTGATAACTTATCTAGACTATCTAATTAATGTTAATTCTTTACACGCGTTTTACACTTTTGTTTAAATTAGAACATACTATTACTTAGCGAAATCTAGTGACTTTATCTACTATATTTATTTATTATATTATATATCATCATCAATGAAATTGACATTCATGGATGATCGAATCAATTATTATTAATACTCTATTCTAGTTTATTTATCTTGAGTCATTAGTCAATTATATGCAAATATTTCTTTTTTTTTTTAACATATATTCATGAATTAATAATAAATTTCTAAGGGGCAGTAATTCCGGTTTATTTTCACTTACCTGTTTACCATATTTTAAAATCTAGAAAAGTTTTCCCGACTCTTTAGATTTACGTTTTACCTTATTTAACGTTTATTCGGCAAAACCTAATTATACTTAATATACTTATTTTTAAACACATATTTTTTGAGTTTTATAAGAATTAAAATAACTTTTTGAACTTAAAAAAAAGTAAAAAGAATTAGTCTATTATGGCTTGGGGCTACTGGAGCGCATCTACTGTTTCTGACCGAGGCAAGTCACCAAAACGACAATCGTCATCTTTGGGTTTTTATAACCATCATGTACCTATTTCCACCCCAGCTCCTCCATCTACATCGTACTACCAACATCAGTCCTTGCACAGCACTAGTAGTTTTGGTTCCATAGAAGATGATGATTATCATCATACATCCACATTCTACCGTCGTCCTTCACTTGGAGATATAGAATTCACAGGGCCGGGTTCATTATCTCTATTGTTAAATCAAGCTATTCCTCCTTCTCGACCTAGAACACCACCACCACGTCATTTATATGCTCCACCTACTTCACTAAGTTTGCCGGATTCGTGTGGATCGACAATGGCTATGCGACAAAACATAAATTGTTTTGGTTACCAATCTACTCCTATTGTACAACATTATCCTTGCAGTGTTCATGACCCATCACCATCTCCTTCTATATCTGATGATGAAGACCATGTTTACGCCACAGGTAACAAATACAATGGTAATGTTGCCAAAAAAATCGTAATCGTTTGTAAATATACAGATATGTTGTGTGTGGGTGTGTATGCGTGTATTCATGTGTAGTAGTAGTAGTAGTAGTAGCTATATTATTAGTCAGTTAGTAAAATATTTAATTAGTAGTAATTCTAATTTATTATTATTTGACAACAATTCAATTTACTTGTGATAATATTTAATATTATATACTTATACTGGGTTATATTATATTAAACTAATTTAAATAAAAAGCTATAAACTTGATGGTTTAAGTATATTATATTAAATATTTTGCCCCTAATTTTTTGTTTTGACAAATTTGGTATAGTTTAAATTGCTGGTTTGTTGAACATAGAATTAAAGTTTGAGTTCCATTAAGCACAAACTATGCATGTTAACAATTAAATTATAACTAAATATATTTTGATATTAATTTACTAAATTATGATTGAGTAATGTATTTAAATCATCGCCATCGTACAAAAAAATTTGCGATTTGTCTAAACTACATAATTTTTGATTTTTTGCATAATGGCAACTAAGTTGTATTTTAAACATGCAAAACCGGACCAAGTGAAATAATTATGGAGTAATACAATTTAAAAATAAAATCTTAAACACTTTGACTTGGTCATTTTTTGCATGACATCGATGAAATAGATTCATGTTTAAATTTGAAATATAATTCTTCTGAATATATATATTTTGCTCAGTATATATTATTTAATATAATAAGCATAGAATTATCATTTAAAACATCTATTGTAAAATTCAAGACATTTACAGAAGGTACAAACCAGACATTACTATCAAATTCTTTATTTTATATTATACATGTATGAGTTACATCTATTTTTATCAATATTTAGTATCTTTTAAATATCATGCCTGAAATTCAAATAATAACACCAGATTTTATAATTATTGCTCTTATTCTATTTGGAATGTGTGAGATAGTAGACTAATTTATTTGATATTAATATTTGCAATACATAACGTTTCTTAAATGATTTATAATAATATCATATAATAATTTATCATTTATATATTTCTTTAGTTTTTCCTAATGTACCACAAGCACCAGGAATGCCTTGTCAAGGAGAGGATCGTAAGTTTATGAATTTAAAATATTAAAAAAAAAAATAGCTAAAATATAGATTTTTATCCTATTATGAAAAAAATTAATTGATAATTTGCAGGTAGTATATACAGACGTGGGGCCAGAAGGTGGAGAAAATTATATCGTGTGAATGGACATATTTTTCAACCTAAAAGGTTTAACAGGGTATGTGTAATAAATATATTGTATTCATTTCAGTGTTGCTAAACTCCATTTTAAGATGATGATCGAATTTAAAACTGTTTTTTTATTTTTAATTAGACTTGTGAGAATTACTCTATAATTAAATTTTATCAAAATATTTAAAGTTTTTAAACAAGGTACATCTAAAGAATATTGTAATTTACTACATAACTAATTCAGTAGGTGCTACTGACTACATTTGTGTTGTTGAAACAGTATAATATAGTTTACAAATGTATTATAATTAAGATAAAATAAAATATAAATATTCTCAGTTAAACATTGAATTCACTTGCATTATTTTATATGCTATTAAGCAATTAATGTATTTTAATAGTTTTAAATTATATTAACTATATTTTCCATTAGAAAGAGGTCTAAGGTTATTAAGTTTTTATGTATATCTGTATTCTTTATACAATAAAAATAAGATAAAAAGTATGTTGACGTTTAATTAAATATCAACTAGTTATTAAAAAATAGTAATAATAATTAATTTTAGAAGGCTATATATGTTTCTTAACAAATAAGATAAGTTTAAATATTGTGTTCTGTGTTCTTTATTTTAAACACTTATTCATTGTTTTTTAATAAAATTATAAATTATGGGAATATTTTGCAGTTGTTCTACTAAATATCAAGTACATGACAATAATTTAGTATGTAATAGAAATGCTGATGTTTGTTCAACACTTTGTTTCAATTTAATGTGCTATGTTACTATACAATTATTAATTATTCCTTATTAATTATTAATATTTTTTTATAATCAGCGAGCATTTTGTGCATACTGCCATGATCGAATTTGGGGATTAGGACGACAAGGATTCAAATGTATTCAATGCAAACTGCTTATCCACAAAAAATGTCATAAGCTAGGTAAAAAAACTTGCACCAATGATCCTATAGGTAATGAAGACACCAATGGTGGTGACTCACAGACGTCTCTAAGTAATTATAAAAATATATTTTATTGAAATATTGAATATTTCATAAACATGGTATTAATGTTTAGGTACACCTAGCTCTGATACTGCTTTACCGGATTTAAAAGATTATTCTGATCAAAATTCTGTTATTGATCAATTAGCTGACTCTGTACCCATTGAAGATCCACAAGCTAAAAGTAATATTTCACAATAATATTGCTATTATATAATTTAACGTTAAATTATATTTATAGCAGGTGATGAAGATGTTGGAGTTTCACGTCAATATTCTATTGCCGACTTTGAGCTAATTAGGGTTATTGGTCGTGGAAGTTATGCAAAGGTGTTAATGGTTGAACTCAAAAAAACAAAATGCATCTATGCTATGAAAGTTATAAAAAAAGCACTTGTTACAGATGATGAAGTAATTAATATATTTTAATTTATAATAGCTAAAAATCATAATTTATATTGATATTAAATAAACAAGCATACAGTATATTTATATACTACTAAACATTGAATTGTTATTATAAGTCCAACTTTTTTTTTTTAATTAAAGCAATTTGTATGTTAAAACAAATTTTTTTTTTTTTTTTATTGTCAAACAACAGCCACCATCTAACATAATATGCCCATTTTAGTAGTGATGGTAATAATGAAATGATTAGTAATCAAGATATTTTCATAATTAAAAGAATGTCTTGAAAAATCACTCAAAATTAAAATTATTTGTTCATTTGATAAAAACAGTTGACCAATTATACTCATCGAAAGAATCGAAAAAATTACTCGAAATATGAACGTACTCATAGTAAATAATCTAATTTTGCTTTTTTTATTTGTTGGTGTAATATTAATTAAATTATAATTTAGGAATAATAATAACCATTTATTAATACTGCATTATTTATAAGTGTTTTAAATAAAAGACCCAAGAGTTTTCATTATTTTATTCATAATCAAAAATATTTGATAATTCAATTATATTTATCATAATCAATTATGTCCAACAATACTTTTTATAAACAACATTTCTTCTCAATTTGTTAATATCTATTAACTATTATAACTCCTAAAATATTTTTTATTACTTAATTCTATTTATAAATTGTAAATAATAACATAAATACAAATTAACCATTTTTGTATGAATCAATTTGTACTCAGTGAATCAATAATTTATCATTATTTTAAAATTAAAATATACACTCTTTTAAACGGTACTATTTTATATGTTATTAGTGTTTATATAATAAAAATATATGTTACTAAGATTGTGATATCACTATAATTTAACTGGTTAGTTTGATAGTACATATAAAATATTTACTATATATTTTTAATTTTAGGATATTGATTGGGTACAAACAGAAAAACATGTTTTTGAGACTGCTTCTAACCATCCATTTTTGGTCGGTCTCCATTCTTGCTTCCAAACTGCCAGCCGATTATTTTTTGTGATTGAATTTGTTCGTGGAGGTGACTTAATGTTTCATATGCAAAGGCAAAGACGACTGCCTGAAGAACATGCCAGATTTTATGCAGCAGAAATTAGTTTAGCTTTGAATTTTTTGCATACTAAAGGTATATTAAATTGTTTCCTCGTAATTAATGATATAATTTTTTATTTAAATTGCAATTGTCGATACAGTCATATGATTAATATTTTATGATCAAGTAACTTTTTTAAACAAATCCATATACATTATAATATGTAGAAAGACCACACCTATTGATATAATTAAAAAACAAGAACCCCGACAATCATCAAATACACTTATGTATGAACATAGTATATTATTATGAATAATTAAGTATATAAATAACAATAAAAATAATTTAAATTGATGTACAGCCTACTGTATTTGTACAGATAGGATCAATCAAATGTGAAAAATTCTTAGTGTGTTCAAAATAACCTGGAATACAAATAAAAAAATACGGAAGTAGGGAATATTTACACTACACTAATCTTCAATACATGATTTCTACAGTATTTCTATAGAATTTACATTATATTTACTAGAAATTATTCCCATAATGTCATCACCCCCACCAAGTCAACTATCTATACACCTGTCATGTAGTATTTAATGTACATTAAACAACTTTTGGTGCAATAATTAAAAACTGCTCGAAGGGCGTTAATCTCCATGTTTGTGTTTTAGACTATAAATAGCATATAAATTGTTTTTTTATTAATTTAAAACAATTTTCAATTATTATTATTTAAAAAAATGTTTGCCTTTGTATTTATTCATATTTGATTTTTTTTCCAATTTATTTCACTTATAATATTTATTTGAAATATTACCCATTTTTTAGAGTTTTATAATATAATAAGTATCTAAATGTACTCATAAATAAACTTATTGAATATGAAAAAAATATTAGGAATTAATTCAGTTATTTAATTCTAGTCTTACAGGGTGTTACCACTGGGTATCTTCCCTAATCATATTATTCACATCACTCTTACTTCACCTATCAAACCTACTTATTATACTAAGAAATGTATAGATTGTGGATTACTTCAAATAAAAAAAAAAAAAAAAAAAATTCTAGTTTTAAGTTAACTTTCTATATTTTATGGATATATTATATAATAGTTAATTTTTCTGAATAAATACTTAGTATTATGATTATTTATAATTTTTCTATACTGAATACACCCCTTGGTATACTTATTCATAATTTAGAGCAAAATAATATAGTGAATTATAATTTGAAAATTGTATTTATGTATATTATATTATATTTTAATGTTTTATTTTATTTCATTATTACATTGTTTTTTCAGGTATAATATATCGAGATTTAAAATTGGATAATGTACTACTTGATCATGAGGGCCATATAAAATTGACGGATTATGGAATGTGTAAAGAAGGAATAAGGCCTGGAGATACAACTTGTACATTCTGCGGTACTCCAAATTACATTGCCCCAGAAATTTTAAGAGGAGAAGATTATGGATTTAGGTATACATTTTTTTAAAACTAAATTTGATGTAGACATGGTTATTAATAATTATTGATTTCTTGTTGACTATGTCCTATACTTATACTTTTATTATGTTCAGTAACTGTAAAAGCCAATTCTGTGGATCTCCACGCAACACTGCCATCGAGACCAGTCCCACTATGGTAGGGTGTTGTGTGAGGATGCACAGAAGATCTTATTTTTGTTGGGTGTGTTCCCTTTGCTGGAAAGAGTATTTAAAAATATTACTATTGTACTATAATATTATATCAAATTAAAAACTTGATATTAAACTCAATCTGTTTTGTTTTTCAGTGTGGATTGGTGGGCTTTAGGAGTTCTTTTGTATGAAATGTTGGCTGGCAGAAGTCCATTTGATATTGCTGGAGCATCAGAAAATCCTGATCAAAATACTGAAGACTATCTATTCCAAGGTAATATAATACAAACAAAGGGCATTTTAAAAATAATTTTCTCATTGTTTTAAACTTTTTTGTAGTTATTTTGGAAAAAACTATTCGTATTCCAAGATCACTTTCCGTTAAAGCAGCTTCAGTTTTGAAAGGATTTTTGAATAAGAATCCTGTGGATCGTTTGGGTTGCAATCGAGACACTGGCTTCTATGATATTATAACTCACCCATTCTTTAAATCTATTGATTGGGAAATGGTAAATTATCATTATAACTAACTTCATATTATCATTTATTATTTTAAATCATTAATATTACAACAATACTAATAAAATGTAATCAAAAATATATGTGATTTTAGTTAGAACAAAAGCAAGTTAGTCCTCCGTATAAACCACGATTAGATTCTGATCGTGATCTTGCCAACTTCCCACCAGAATTTACGGATGAACCTGTTCACTTAACACCTGATGACCTGTAAGTAGATTTAACATTTCCTTAAAAAAATAAATCAAAAAAATCATATTGATTCAAATAATAATTAATAGCTAGTGGTTATTGGTAATAAGTTTAAAATATTATGTTAAAGTTAAATTTTGTCCTTTAAGTAATTTATAATTTAATACATTTTTTTTTAAATAATGAAATTTTGTTTATTTGTATAAAAATAACTTCTTATGTATAAATTGATGTGCGCCAAAAATTGACATTGTCACACTTGGCACACCATTTAGTGTTTAGTACTTGCACATTTTTGATAAATTTAACTATTATGAATAAAAAAAACGTGATCTACATACCTAATAGGTATTGAATAGTATATTTGTATAACCGGTGGATCCAGTAGGAGGGAGGAGGCTATACTGCTATAGCATTCTCAAAAAATAATTGTTGTATACATGGATAAGACTAGAGTGGTTACAACAATATTGGCCCTATACAGTATTCATATCAATTCTATGGGAGGGGCAAAAACATTTTAGTCTTGAATACCGCATTGTTAAGGGGATTCGATACCGTGA
>NC_042494.1:42894800-42920347 GCF_005508785.2 Acyrthosiphon pisum | reverse complement strand
ATTTTAGCTTCTCCAAACAATGTTCAAATAATTTTTTTTTGTATGACTTTTTCTGGAATTTGGGAGATAATATCAAAAATGTGGGAAAGTCAATTTCAAGTAGACTTGATGACGAATCAAATCTGTTTTTCAGAATTCTTATCGCTTCATTAGATCAATTGGTATGTTTAGCAAAAAACACGTCCAAAATACTATGTGACGCGTGTGTTAGACGAAAACAGAAAATCACGGTATCGAATTCCCTTAAACAAAAACCTAACATCTATTTGCTTATATAATCTATATTATGTCTGATGTTTGTGTCAACGGTCTGTATAATCAGTATACAAACAACTAACTAAATGTATAAAATGTAGTTAGGTATTAGTAAAAACAGGACATCTCACAGCTTATTGAGGGGGCGGTCGCCCCTTCGCTCTCCCCTTAGGGACCCCCCTGGTCCTATACATAATGTCCAATTTTTGTTTATTCCAAATATCAGTTATGTCCAGTTTAAATATTTGTCCATTATTTTTAATGTTCAATGTACTTTTATATATATTATTTTATAAGTCATTATTCTCACTATCATATTATAAATTTATAAGAAATGGTTCATCACGTGTTGTAAAATTGTAAGGATAGTGAATTTCAATTTCAAATAAATTATGTGGTATAGTAGGTCTCGTTCTATTTTGATGTAAGTTTATCATTGGTTAGATTGCATTTCTATTTGGTTATTTAAAAATTATTTCTTTATTGTGAACATTTTCCATACCTTGTAATGTTTTGCTTTGTCCTGAGTTTGGCAATTCTTTAGCTACTGTTTTGATTCGTTGGATAATTTCTTTTGCTTCAATGGCTGCTCCATCTGGTGGGTGTAATTTCATCCATTCATTACATTTAAAAATAACCAAATTTTTCTAATCACGGTTTGTTATACACCTTGCTTTATAGATTGATCATTTTTAACATCTCCAATATTGGTATGATGTTTGCTAAACGAATGATGTTGATAACAAAATCCATTGTTTATAAGTAATGATTTCTTCTTTTTAGATTTAATAATTCTTGGCATCATATTTAATCTGGTGGTTTATAAACTAAAAATATTATTTTAAAGAAATAATTATTAATTAAGAATAAAAGTTTAAAACAAAAAAGCCCTATTAATAATAAGATCCTATTGTTGAAACAAAGGTTATAAAAATTTGGATAAATAAAATATTTTAGATTCTGAGCAGAGAGATGAATGTATTGATATTACAATGTGTTTTTTTTTAAAAAAAAAATTTAAAATTGTTATGTCTGTCATCACCGTTTGGGGTGTAAAACTGCTTTGATTTTATTCAACAATATCTTGTTCAATGAACAATTGAAGAAACCTCCCAGTGCTTCGAGAGGTCAAAATTTAAAATTCCCAATAGTATTCAAAAGCACCTAGAAAAACAACTTACAAATTAAGGAAAAACGGAAATTTCTACACAAAATCGGTTTTCGACAAAATCCAACTCTAAATCAAATTATAGTATATACATGACATTTTAACTGGTTGTTTATATTATCATTTTCTATACTCGATAAAATTTTCAAAATATTTTGATTTGTTTTGAACTGTTTACATTTTTAGTTTCCAATTTTAGATTCTGAGTGGAACGATGAATGTATTGATTTTACAATGATGTGTGTTTTTTTTTTTTTTTGTGTTTGTCATCACCTTCTAGGGACAGTAAAAGTGCTTGGATTTTCTTCAACAGTACCTTTTTCTGATAGGAAAGTGAATCTAGTTGGTACTTTGGGGGGTCAAATGTAACATTTTTCAATAGTTTTCAAAAGCGCCGTGAAAAACAAAAGAAAAATGAAGGAAAAACAGGAATTTTTACGCAAAATCTGTTTTCGAGAAAATTGATTTTGGTTTTTGGTGTAACTTTAAAACGAACGACTGTAGATACATGAAATTTTCTCTGGTTGTTTATATTTCCATTTTCTATACATGATAAAATTTTCAAAATATTTTGATTTGTTTTGAGCTGTTTACGGACAATTTCAGTTTCCAATTTAATTAGTTTTTTTTTCTATGAATGTCAATAAAACATTATTTTTTGAGTAAAAATACTTGAAGATTTAATACAAGGCTCCTATTATATTGTTACAATGACATTTGAAAAATATTAAAAATCCTTAGTCACAGTTTTTTTTTTATTAGCATTTAAAGTTTAAAAATTGACAAAATATGGAAAAATCACGAAAATTACCTAATTATTTTGAGTTTATAATTCGTAAAAAATTTTCTAGTTAGAACTAAGATTTTAAAATGTAATACAAGATTTATTGTAATTAAAAAACGAATGACTGTAGATATTTGAAAATTTCACTGAATGTTTATATTAGCATTTTCTATATACGATAAAATTTTGAAAATAATTTGACTCTTTTTGAGCTGGTACAGACATTGTAAGTTTTCAATTTTTTTAGTTTTTTTTTCTATAAATATCAACAAAGTTTTATCTATTGGGCCAAGTATAAAAAATTAATACAAGGCCCCTGATACATTGTTACAAAGCAGTTGAAAAATATTAAAAATACATAGGCACAATTATTTTTTATAAGCATTTGAAGTTGAAATGTTGACAAAATTTATCAAATTTAAAATTGAATAATTCGTAGTTAAAAATCTATAAAATGTTCAACTTTTGTATCTAAGGATGGAACATTTAAAACATGATTCCACGTAAGTTGTTAATTCTGTTACCAAAAATTCTAAGAAATACATAAGCACAGTTTATTTTTATAGTCATTTTAAGTTAAAATTTGGACGAAATTAAGTATTAAAAAACCTGGAATAACTATTTTAGTTATTTTGTTGTGATTGTATAATATTATTTGTGGGTACTTGAAACTTCTAAAGTATACTATTATATATCTATGATAGTACCACGGTTTGTTGTTGATGTATAACGCGTTACCTAATGGATATTATGATATGATTAATTTGAAAATTATTAATAATACTATAGATAAGTATACCTAAATATGTATGTCTATTATCTAGACTGACATACCGTCTCCGCTCAGAATCGTTTTTCTTATATAGTGATATTATATCATTGAATTCAAATTTAATACTTGAATACTTAAATACTTGAAAATTTAATACAAGGCTCCTACTATATTTTTACAATGATATTTGAAAAATAATAAAAATCCTTAGTCACAGTTTTTTTTTTATTAGCATTTAAAGTTCAAAAACTGACAAAATATGTAAAAATCACGAAAATTAGCAAATTATTTTGGGTTAAGAATTCGTTAACATTTTTCTTTTAAATCTAAGATTTGAAAATGTAATACAAGATTCCTCATAATATTGTCTACCTTTATCAAAAAAAAAAATGTCTACAAGTCAACCAAATTAAATTTTTATGAGCAGTTGAAGTTCATATTTTTAGAAGATTGGATATTCACTTGATTTCTCATATAGCGATTTTGTTATTTTGTTGTAATTCAAAAATGAATAACTGTAAATACATGAAGGTTTCACTGAATGTTTATATTTTCTCATTTTCTATACACCCTCAAATTTTTTAAATATTTTTGACTCTTTTTGAGCTGTTTATGGGCATTGTCAGTCTTCAATTTTTTTTGTTTTTTTTTTATAATTGTCAATAAAATGCTATTTGTTAGGTAAAAAAGCGTGAACATTTTATACTATATTGTTACAATAGCAGTTCAAAAATAGATAGGCACAATTATTTTTATAAGCATTTTAAGTTAGAACTTTGACAAAATGTATTAAATTTAAAATGTAATAGTTATTTTTTTTAGTTAAAAATTTATAAAATGTTCAACTTATATAACTAAGGATTGAACATTTAGAACAAAGTTCCACGTAAATAGGTTATAGATGAATTACTTTATTCACAATAATATCATCAAATCTATTTAGTAATATTAATATATCATAGGTTGACTGACCGTCGTCCGTCTTCGCTCAGAATTGTTTTTCTTGTATAATAGTATGAATATTATATCATTGAATTTAAATTTAACACCATCCATTACAGTGGCACACTTGTACAGCTACTGTGCAGCAGAGCGACACCCACTTGCCCACCTTTTTTTAAATTAAGTATTTTTGACTGAATGGATTGAATAAAACATTTTTTATTGGACTACATGGATTGGACAAAACAGTCATTTGTTTTTATTCATTATGTGCCTTTTATTGGTAATATGTTATTTTATATTATTTATGACTACTTATATTATAAATGTATTATATTCAAAACATTTTTTTTAAATATTCATTGAGTAACTCGATGTTTTTATAACGTCCTATAAATATTATATAGTAATTCAATATCCGCCCAAAGTAATTTTTAGAATGCAATGATTTATCATTTCTTTGAAATGATTTATATGATTAATAACAACAGCATCTACAATAATAATAATAATACGTGAAAATTCATGGCCTATCTAGTGAATAAAGTGTGACGAGTGTCTAACACCTGGTGTCTGAATACTCTGTTCCGATATTTTTCACACACATTTGATATATCTATGAAATGATCCACTAAACATGATCAGTATTTTATATTGTGGTGTAAGAATTTCTATTATCCCGCACTATATAAATATATATATATTTATATTATATATCAAAATCCTTTTAATTAAACAATTGGTATTAATTAGTTATAAATTATAATAAAACATCTGCCTACTTGACTGATTTAAGCATAATCGATTCCCGAAGTATTTTTTAGGGATCACATTTATTATCGTTATGTCGTGTTATTAACATATTGTATTCGGTTCCGCAATATAAACAACTAGTTGTTACTATTGTTTGATATATATAGATATATATATATTTATCACAGAGTATACTTACATATTACGAATACCTATTAGGTACCTATAGTAATACCTAATATAATATATATACAGTTTTAGTGTTTTGTACTAAGTTTCGTGAATAGCAAAAATTAAATACGTACATTTTGTTTGTAAAATATATAAGCACTTTTGTTATTAATTTTACAAAATTACAATATGCCTATTATGATGGCCAATATATCCTTAATATAGGTACTATAACCATTGCAGTATTACAAAATCAAACATTTTAAATTTCAATAACAAAAAAACTGCATATTATAATATCTGTTATGTGGGGATACATAAAAAGTTTTTCCACAATATTTATAAATAACAAAAAAGTTAGATTTAAGGTTTTTTTTTTTTGTTTTGAATTATGTTTATCATTGTCAAATAATATAATTTTTTCTATTTTACGGTACTGGTAACATGAAAAATAAGTGGTTTGTCTGACAAAAGTTATAATATATATTATATCTTTCCGACATATATTCACGCCAATAATATAAGATTTCCCTTTTAAATCTCTTTAACGGCATTGCGTATTTTGTATTTGTTCTATATATAAAATGTTTTTCCGTCCTTAAAGCATGCGGACCAAAAACTTCCGGTTACAATATCCATAAATCTATCGATTATTGCCTTGAATTTTTGGAGTTGCACTATATTTATTTTCATTCGAAATTCTTCACTCTATTGTAGTGTTTTCTTTGTGTATTAGATTTGTGAATTGTGGCTCTACACTTTACTTTCGATATTTTGTAATATAAATATTGTGATCTTATATATAAGAATATATATTTTATGTACGTATTCAGTATTGTGTAACTTAAATAGCTTTAATATAGCTTTAATGTTTCTAAATGGCAAATATTAGGCAGTATGCACAACGCACATATACACAAACATATGTTATTTTTTTTTTATTTAAATCTATTAAATAAATTAAATTTATCATAACTATTAAACTGTGGTTTCAATATTGAATTCAAGTTAATTTGCTATTCTACACATAAAAACGTAGTTTATAGTTAAAGTTAAAAATTGTATTTGAAACGAGAACATTTTGTCCACCAAAATATAACCACAAAACTTTTGGGTGCTTGTAAATAGGGGCCACGTTTAGCATGTAATAAAAATACTATAGTAAATTGCGCCCTGGATTTCTCGGTTTCTAAAATGAGTATAGTGAATTGCGCCCATAGTATCTATATAAGTACCTTTGAATTAATCGATATCTATTATATATATTTTAAATACTGTTGATATTATCCTAATTTTGTATTATTACATTTTTGTATTATTGTTTACTGCATCAATTAACTTAACAAAAAAAAAAAATAAAAAAACTTTTTAATCCCAAATTATTTTATTTAAAAAAAAAAAAAATTGCCATTTTTATTAACTATTTTATTTATTTCAAGCAAACCAAAAAATCATTTTTAGAGGACAGTGATAGTCACCTTCTCGTGATGTCCTCTGGAATGTCTATAATAAAAATAATATTTTTGGGCGTAATTGGGCACAATTTACGTTTGTCCAAACTTTTAATAGATCTCATTAGTTGAAAATTATTAAACGTTAATCGTGGTATTGAACATTTCGTTTTCATCTAAATTTTGAGAAAATGAAAAAAATTGGTTTTTATAATAATTATTGTACCTACTGCAATTAGCACTAGCTGTCTTGCCCGGCGTTGCCTCTGCCAAAGTTTTTTTTTTATATGTTTATTACCTTATTTCTACTATCATAATAGCAATATAATATGTAACAACCTTATAAATAAAATTTAAAAAAAGGTAGGTAAGTGCATGTCGCTCTGCTATACAGTAGATTACAAGTGGGTCACTGTATAATGGATGGTATTAAATTTGAATTCAATGATATAATATCATTGTATAAGAAAAACGATTCTGAGCGGAGTCGGTATGTCAGTCTAGGTATAAGAAATAATATTATAATATAGTCTATGGTATTAAAAAAAATGTACCTATAATAAATTCCAAATTAATCATATCACAATATCTATTAGGTACTTATAACGCATTATACATCAACAACAAACCATGATACTATCATAATAGTATACTTTAGAAGTTTCAAGTATACCTACGAATAATATTATACAATCACAACAAAATAACTAAAATAGTTATTCTAGGCTTTTTCTACAGTCATTCGTTTTTGAATAACAATAAAATAAGAATATTGTCACATGAGAAATCGAGCGAATATCAAATGTTGTAAAAATATGAATTTCAAACGCTCATAAAAATTTAATTTGACTTTCTTGTAGACATTTTTTTTTTGATAAAGCTAGACAAAATTATGAGGAATCTTGTATTACGTATTCAAATCTTAGATTTAAAAAGAAAAATTTTTACGAATTCTTAACACAAAATAATTTGCTAATATTCGTGATTTTTACATATGTTGTCAATTTTTGAACTTTAAACGCTAATAAAAAAAAACTGTGACTAAGGATTTTTAATATTTCTCAAATGTCATTGTAACAATATAGTAGGAGTCTTGTATTAAATTTTCAAGTATTTTTACTCAACAAATAAAGTTTTATTGACATTCATAGAAAAAAAAACTAATAAAGTTGGAATCTGAAAATGTCCCTAAACAGTTCAAAACAAATCAAAATATTTTGAAAATTGTATTATGTATAAAAAATGGAAATATAAACAACCAGTTAAAATTTCATGTATCTACGGTCATTTGTTTTAAAGTTACACCAAAAACCAAAATCGATTTTCTTGAAAACAGCTTTTGCGTAAAAATTCCCGTTTTTCCTTAATTTTTCTTTAGTTTTTCATGGCGTTTTTGAAAACTATTGGAAATTTCAAATTTTGACCTCCCGAATGCACCAACTAGATTCACTTTCCCATCAAACAAGGTACTGTTGAAGAAAATCTAAGCAGTTTTACTGCCCCAAACCGTGATGACAGGCACAAAAATAAAAAATAAAATAAAAAAATAAAAAAACACATCATTGTAAAATCAATACATTCATCGTTCCACTCAGCATCTAAAAAATATATATATTCTTTTTTCGTGAGTGGAAAACTAAGTCATGTGTGAGCCACCCTATAGCAATACCTAGAGAGATTGAAAAAAATAGCTATAAACTCCCTCCAAGTCTCTAGAAATCTATTAACATAACTTTTATTGAAAACAGTCCCGTAATTTTTGAGTTTATTAATTACAGACGTACCTACGTCCATTTCTATATATTATGAATATAAATTAAATACATATTTTTAATCTTTACTTTACTTTTTTTTAACTCAAATTTATAATAATTATGAAGAAAATTCAGCTCTTCGTCCAGTCCTTGTGATGTATTCTGTCTAACCATGTTTTGTGATCTTTAAAAAAAAAAATATTTAAATAAACTGATGTGAACTCAGTATTGTTGACGGTATTTGTTCCGTTAGTGCTTGATTCTTTTATGAAATGAACGGCGATCTTATTCCATGTACACTATAGTACACTATAGTAATAAAGTCGATGGTTTTTCCTTGTCCTAATCCTACCTATGTATAACGTGAACGTTTTGTTTGGCATTCATGACAAAAGGGCTATTATTATAATGACGACGGCGTTGGCCGTCGCGCCTATGACGACGCTTACGACGGGTGACCCTGATATTTAAACCGATTGAGGACCCTAAATGGGGAATAATAATAACAAGCCGTAGTAGTTTTGTGTTCTAAGGAGCTCACAACTATGTATAAGGGTATACCACTGCATTGTTTTGACGAGGAATTATTATAATTACTTGTCCCCATAGAATCTCCCTTGTTTCAGTCCTGTTTCAGACACGTCTCCTGTTTCCTGCATTTTTAATTGCTACCCCGGTCAAAAGAAAAAAAAATCAGCTGCTCCGCTGACACAGGGCTCTATTTCTCAACGTCGTGGTGGTCACCCGAGGTCAAGCTGCTGAAAAAACGTCTCTTTCCTCTGCCTCCGCGTTCTTGTGCCCATAATATAATATATGTGAACAAGTACGGGTTTTGTAATATTTATTTCCTTTGGTGGGTGCATTTATTTAGTTTTTTCCTCTTTTTAATGCACTCCTTTCTCTGCTTTCATTATTTTCGTATGAGTTTGGACTGACGGAGAGGATTAGAAAAAAAATTATACCAATCCAGAAAGACTGCAGCAGTCTGTGTGCTCTATATGCGATGTTATTATTTGTGTTCCATGACATTATACTTTATCCGTAGTTTACCGATATTGACAATTCTCATATTTCTACACCGCACGAATTACAAAAAGTGTTTTGTCCCTTTAATGTCTTAAATTCCAAGAGCATCCGAGTAAATGATTTGTATTATGTATTTTCGTCGTGGGACTAAGTTAATGCACGCCCACAATAAACGAATAAAGTACTCTGACCATCCTACAACGATGGTGTAATAAAGTATAGCTGTAATTGACTATTAAACCATCGTTTAAACCTAAGTTTTAAAGGTGAATTTTTATTCACTCGGTCAACAACTCGAAAATTTAATACAAGATATTTTATATGCTGTTACTAGTGTAATTATAAAAAAAAGTTGAGACTTAATTCACAATATTTTTTCATAAGCGTGTCTATGTTAGAATTTTGAAAAAAATTGTCAAAATCACGAAAATAATTTGCAAATTATTTTAAGTTGAAAATTAATAATTTTTTTATATCTAAGGTTTGAAAATTTAATTCAAGATTATACATCATTTTTTCTACCTCAAACAAAAAAAAATTTACCAGAAAGTCATATTAATATTTTATAAGCAGCATTGGCCAATCTGTAAAAGCAAAATAGAGAAAACTAATATACTAAAAGACTAAAAATCCCTGTAGATTGAATTGAAGCTTTTTATTAAAGCTCTACAAAGTACAAAGTTTGAAAAATGTCATCAATTTAGTTCTTTTTATCAATATTTCTAAAAGTATTGCTCAAATCAAAACAAGTTTTAAACAAAAAATGTTTATTACACAATTTTCTATAAAAAAATCTCTTGAGATTTTTCTTTTAAGTAGTATTTCAAATGAAAAATTGATCTTGTGCATATTTAAATAATGTACTCATATTTTTTTAAAATATTATAATTTATTAATTATTATTCACATCAAGTAAATGGCTAATATAACAAGTAGAACATTTTATAAATTTTTAACTACAAAATAATTCCCAAATTTTAATGAATTTTGTCAAAATTTGATCATAAAATGTTTAAAAAAAAGCTGCGCCTACGTGTCTTTAATATATTTTTAATAGATTTATTAACAAATTATTAGGAACCTTGTATTACATTAGCTTTGGCCGTCCAAACATTTTTTTATCGATAATTCCTGAAAAAAAAGTCATAAATTTCATATGGTGATAAATATCTCAAAAACAGTTAGGTACTTATAATAGTTTGAAATTTAAACCATATATTATATTCACGCTATTAAAAATATATTGTAAAAATTTCAAATATCTATGTTTTTTTTAATTACAACTAAATAAGAAATGTTATAGGAAGCCAATCAGGGCTAATATTTTATAGATTTAAGATAAATTACGTTAAATGGTGAAGAACTTAGTGAAGATGACAAAAATATACTTTTTCATACTTTTTTAAACTATTAAAACCTTTATATACCTCTTTTATTACTTAATTAATTAATACTTATTTTTTACATAATTTTAAATTAAATGTTTTCGATTCAATTTTAAGTGTATATTTAAAAATAAATGCATATTTTGTAGCATATTTTGAGGTCTTTTTGTGCATATAAATCCGGTCTCTTCTAATGTTATTGATTTGGTATATTTAGTAGTTATGTATAGGTACTGTAATAAGTCCATTTACATATTATTTATTTATTTATTGAAATATTATACAAGGTTGGACCCATTATAATGTCATTGTTAATTACATAATTACATTGATATCTTAGGACTTCGAACTTTTAAATCCTAATAAAGAATTTTGTAAATAATTAAAATATATAATCATGTACATTTTTGGCAATACCTCGTTTTGTATTTTCGCCCTTATTAGTTTTAATAACTCATAAATCAAGTTTAAAATCAGGTATTTTGATGTTTTCTATAACGTGTTTGAAGTTGAAAATATATTGGTTTTCATCACAAACTATATTCTATACAGATTATATCATAATTACATAATATATTTAATTAATTAATTTATGCTTGCAGTTATGCTAGTAACAATAATACGAGTTATCGATATTAGTACTACGATATAATTTGGTTTTTTAAGGCATTAACATTTTAACAGCTAACGTAATTTATTACTAAATAGCAATGAATAATAAATTCTTTATATAATTGAGTAACTTCGTATAGTTCGTTTTTCCATTATTATTATTATATTTTGAATATAGAGTATTATTAATAAAATATACGTATTATACTAATTAATAATTATGTTAATTCGTGTAACAATGAGAAATTGATTTAGTGACATTTGCATGCACTAATTGAAGAAAATATAGGAGTATAATATATTATAATATAGTTTAATAGTTTATATACTATAGTATATGTATTTTGCATTATTGTAGATTACTCCTGTAAATATTATGTTCCACTTCCCTAATGTTATATACGTATTTTTACATCTTTCTTGCGAGTTTTTCGGTTATTGATCTATTCAAAATGCGTTGTCGAATGCCAATTAAAAATATTTTATAGGAACCACACGAGAGTCGTAAAATCAAACATACATGCACTGTATATACTATATACTTTAGCGAGTGGTCTATAAATTAAATTAGTTTTTTTCCCCTAACTCCTTTCAAATGCGTATTATAATTCACTTTTACACTGCACGATCTATTGAAATATCGTTACTATTTAATCCAACATCTCTAGCGTTTGATTTATATCGTTTAAAAAAAAACTGTAAGTGCGTGTGCTATCCTAAATTATTGCCGCCACATTTTGACAATGTAAAAAACGAAAATAACAACGCTGCGACGACTCCGCCGTAATAACTTTACTATACAACGTAACTACTCTCATCCTATATATTATATTATATACTTACTCGTATCCGGTAAACGCGGGAGAGACAATGATGAAAGTCTGCGAATACGCGTTATCCGTATCGAGTTCGTGTGGAATTTTTGAACAGTTTTCATGCGTTAATTCGTGAGAACAGAAAATAAAATATTATCATGTACCGCGGCAAGGCTGTAATATGTTATACATAGATGACCATGCGGTGACGCTTTTTTAATAGCAATAATAATATAATTTACTCAATTACCTATGCCCGCGACTGTCCAAAGTGATGCATAAATATAGTTTAATACAAATACGAATTTCCAATAATGAATTAAAAACATTTTTTTGTGAGTATGTTGATAATGTGTATTACCAATTTATATATCGATATTGCATACCGAATAGGTCCTCCTATTTTATGGTAAAAATATGGATTCTGAACTAGCATTATATTATTTATAGCTTGACTACTCGAGTAGTTCTTGCCTGCATGGCCGCATGCAAAACGCTTTTCAATGAACAATTTATTTGTTCTTAAATAACTTACAAGGTACCTACAAGGTACTATAAAGTATAAAATTGCATACACGTGTACTTGATCATGTCGCCACGGGAATCAAGTGTACATGTAAAATAAACAAATGATAAATCCAGCTCGTATTTTAAGTTTTCTCTGCTGTATTCGCTCGTTGTCGTAGACAATAGCCCGTGGTAGGAGGGGGAGGGATCTCGCGTTTCGTCGTGCCAAAAAATCGGAAATATTCGGCAGCGCATAAACCCGCGGGACGATTGCCAAACGACAACGAAGACGACTCATGATATTATAATATACGAATCCCACCCCCTCCTCCTCCTTAAATCGTTTTATTTTGTGGTATTTTTTTTTTTTTGATTTCGTGCTGGCCAATCGCCCCGTTATAATATAATAATGCAAGATGCGACGACGACAATAAAATAACAGACGGAAAACGTATGCTATCTTTTTGCTTTCTTTGTCTCCGGCAACGATTCTGGGACCCGATAGTCGTCTTCTCAGCCTCGAAAATCATCAACATTTGCCATGTATTATATGCAGCGTGTGTAAGATGGCAAATAGCTTTCGGCTCCGACCCGGCGCCTTCATTTTAATAACGGCGGTGCAGCACACTACATGTATTGTAATATATTACCATCTATATTTTCCTAAAAATCGTCGCCGTACCGTGTTATGGGAATATTCTAATCTATAAGGGTTTAATATAATATTGCTACCGCTGTATATATGTTTCATTCCACTCGGGCCACTGGCATTAGTGCGAAATGCGTAAATTATCTCAGTGGACTAGATCCTTCAAAATATAATATTTTAAATTTGGTAATTTTAGTAGAATACATTTTTATTGGGAGAGAGAGGGCTGAAAAAAGGTACTTATTATAATAATAACAAATAAATGTATTAAAATAATGATAGAAATGTAACTGTATACTACATAATTAAACAAAGTAAAACATTTATGTTAATAATAGTTAACATTTACCTTTATAATATAGTGATAATGTTTTTTTTTAAACGTCTATTTTAAACTAAATATAATTTTTATTAAGCAGCTTGATAAATAACCAGATAATAAACCACGTTAATTGTTTGTTATCTTGATGCATTTACTCATAGGTATACAATTTAGTTCATTGAGTTTTAAAAGGTAAACATTATGATATTTTATTATAGGCCCCATTATTAAAAATTAAATTTATATTTAATAAATACTTAACTTACTCATTTTGGGCTGAATTTACATGCCCCCTTTTCCTGCAGAGAGCGCAGAGGACGAAGAATTAATAATTTGTGTAATGCACTTAAACACAGACACAGACACAACCCCCTTGCGCTTTATAGAGCGCTGTTCTTGTGCTCGTGCCATAATAATGATGTTTTTGTTTGGTTTTGTCAATATTATTACTCTCGGTGTTATTATGGTATTGTAATGTATAGTTATTCGAAATTAAATTTACTGTTTTTCTTTTTGCAAGAAAACACAAATTACTCATTACTTTCATCTTCGCGGATTGCCGACAGTTGTAAAATCATATTATATATGTATATGTATATATTACTGTGGCGTGTTACAACATACAATGTGTATAATTTTAAAAACGAAAATTCACTATCTACCTTTTAATGTTTAAACCTACTACTCTGTGTTGAATGTACTAACGCTGTCGCCGTCTACTTTTTTAAAATATAATATCATTGTATACTTGGCTGTAGAATTCTCAACAACTTATGGTTTATATATTAGGTATAGGTAGGTAATAGAAAAAAATACTGATGTGTTATAATATTATATATTTGAGTTCGTGAAGCGTATTGATTATTATCATAATATTCACGCATTGGTTTTGTAATTCGTATTAGGTATGTACAATCGGAGCTAGTTAACTTAACCGTTTTACAATATTCTAGTTTCCCCAATAATCTCTCGCACTTTATCCAGGATCCGTGTAGTAATGTAAGTACTTATATGTGTATACAAACCGAGATTAAGTAATCACGGCCGAGCAGGCTATGAAAATATTATTTTAGTCGCGCGCTACCGTTTTGACATATTTACGGTTTTTAAATTACAAATTGAAAAGCGACCACCCGTGTGTATGTGCGTGTGTGTGTCAATATTTTAGTGTAACGGTTTGCGAAGGTCAAAGGGACACGTCGTGTAATTTGTCAGGACACGCGCAATTATTCAAATTCTTCTTCGTCGCATTGTCCGCGCTATTATTGCTGTCCATTTCCATTAGGCGCATCCCCCCGGGGCGTGAGATAGCCGTGGTGGTGTTCCCTCCGTTTGACACCTACCTATTGGTTCATTATCTGGGTTTATTTTTTATTCTCCGTTTCTTTTCTCCTTCACGCTCATCGCGTGTTTTTCTCCGGTTTCTCCGTGGCGGTCTTCTCCGCCCGTTGAACCCTCCTCTATGATATATATTATAACAGCTTTGTCTACGGCTCATTTAGCACCCGAATTAGCATATCGTGATAGACGCACGGACACACAAAAAACATTTAGAGAATGAAAAATATGTATGCTCATATTTTCTAAAGGAGAGGAGGGCCATTTGTCCGCCACCGCTTGCGATGATGATGATGATGCGTGTCCACTAAAATATTGTTGTTATACATAAGTATGAGAGACGTGCGTGTATGTATCGCATCGTGTATACTGTATAATATATTATATGCACACCGGTCAACGCGTTTTGGCGACATCTCACGCTCTCCGCGGTTTGAGATGCGCGCGCGCGCGCGCGCGCGTGTGTGTGTGTGTGATGATTGCTTGTTGCGCGTGTGTCTGGTGCTTTATTTATAGAGACGAATCCCAGGGGCGTTGGAAACAACATATGCAAGTAGTAAAACTCTATATATATGTATACAATATTATATATAATAAAGATTTGACTCGGTGTCGTTATATATTAGTATAAGTCATAACTGAACGTATTTTCCGGGGCTTTGAGCCAAAATCTGACGGATTATCTGCAAATATTCGCGTTTTCTAAAAATAATCTCGGTCCCCGCCGTACATACGCACCAGAGTCGAGTATTCCAGAATTGTTGTATAATGTATAATACACGGATAAAATACCCTGTCGAGTGCACCGCAGAGACCCACATACCTAGGTATACGCCGCCAAACGCACAGTATCTACGTATGTGAGAAGTGTGTGCGCCTATACAATAGCTGGTACCTATAATAACTATTGAAATTCGTCATTAGTAGGAGCGGAGTTCCGCAACAACACGTTTAAGTGCAAAAGTCAAACAGTTAAAACGGTTAATCCTATATTTTGGAACTAGTCCTGCTACACATTATATTGTAGACATTGTAGTGTAGTATGGGATATATTTTTAAATTGGTTCTTCCTTATTGTAGGTTATCTATAGTGCTAGGGGTAGATTTTTCCATTATTATTATTCAGCAATAATAGTGATGGTCTTCCAAACAGTAACGGAAAATCTCGTTGAATTTTTTTAGTTTGGATCTGGTTTTACGATCGTGTGCGTGGCCGTATATAATATATATAGCGTTATAGCTCCCGCCGTTAAACGTTCCAAAAAGGACGAAGAGTCGAAAAAAATAAATATAGTCGTAAAACCTTTCTGAGTAGAACGAGAAGGAGGAGGTTAAACTTCTATACTCGTATACTGCGCTGTGCGCGTCATTCACCACGAAGAGTCTCTGCGGAGGAAGTATGCTCCCTTATTATTATTATTATTATTATTATTATTACTATTTAGGAGATGAACAGCGTATTTTTATGACCGAGCATTACCTTAAAAACGCGAGAAATTTTACGATCCATCAACCCCCTGGCCATAGGGTACAGACACGCATAGTATATATACGTATATAGTAATTCTTACGTACAATACAATGAAAAATGCGAGAAAAAAAATAAAGGGAAGTTTTTCGATTACCATCCGAGCTCAAGTTCGTCCTCTTCACATTTCCTTTTTTCGGGGCTTGGCGTGGCAAGGAGACTGAATTGGGGCTTACAAGATTTAATAACGGTGTATTTTATAGCCGTACAAAAGCACAACACCACTCGTTCCAAGTACACTTGGATTCTCAATTATTCATTATAATTTAAGTATAATATGATATACACATATATTATGTATGTAGTATAGGGCAACGTGCTCCCCTGGATCCGCCAACTAAATATTCATTGTTCTGTGATATACAAAAAAAACCTAGAGCTGCCGTTGCGGTGACGAGACAATTTATAATTTTAATAACCCACTGCTACCGACAATGATTGCTTCTGCTTGCACTTTTCATCTGGAAATTATTGTTATATTCTGTAGCCGTGTACTAGGTCAGTAGGCATAGAGCTTACTGAGTTGCACTTACTGCTGTGAGTTACACCCGAAAAGAATTGAACAATCACAATTTTTTTAAGAGTTAACATTTTTTACGGGCAACGAAATGTGCTGGATCACCTATGTTATAATAAATTAGAAGAAATATGGTATATCAATTTTGTAGAAATATATTTATCAAAAATACAAATATTTGGCCTGGACAACGTCGGGTAGGACAGCTAGTTTTAATATAAAAAAGTTTTTATTTATTCAAAGGATAAACAATAAAAAATTATTTTAAAAATTTTATTTTTTTATAAATTCCGTGGAGTCTAAATTTGTTTATAATATGTTATATACATAATATTATATATAATTATTATAGTATGGTTGGGTTAGGTTGTTTACACATAATATACAATAAAATGTGTTTTAAACATTGGTAAAATATTTAATCTAATATAAGCCACTGGCGGACACCACCTTTGAAAAAATCTTGGTTGCGCCACTCTAATCTATAGCTAATTAATGTTAACTGTTGATAAATAAATAATTTTTATGTGTACCTATATCAATCTTATTTTTAAACAACAAAGTTATTCAAAGTACAATGCTTGTTGTTTGTAATCATATACTTATATAATATTGAATTAATACGAAAAAGAACAGAAATTACACTTAAGTTATTTATTGTTAAATAACAGTGCAGGTGGAGAGGAATAACCTAAATATACACACTACACGTATATAGAATACACATTGAATAAGTTATTTAAACTAGGAATTAGAATTCATTGAGGCCAATGTACGCACACGTGTACATGTAATACAGTTCATAATAGGCTTTAAAATTATTTATATTTACCGAAATATTTACTTAGTTATTATCGTATTATACCATATTTTAATTTCAAACTTTGAGAGTTAAATTTATTGTTAGATAACTTAATTTGATACATTCTTATGTTGACTTTTACTTAACTAACTAACTCAAGTTAATTACGTGTATTAACTGTCCGCCTTTTTAAATTAGTATATAAAATATAAATACACTATATTGTCTTAACTCATAAGGTGAAGAAAATATATAAACCACTATATACATATGAGAATATGTATATATGTATATACTATACCTATAGTGTAATATTATTCTCATTAAGTATTGAAATCAATACCCATTGAAAATTTAAATTTTGACAATAATATCAAAGTGATAGTCCAGGGATCGATGAATCGAATAAAAGTATCATTGATTTCTAGTAAAAACTAAATTCATATAGATCAAATTTTATTTTTCTGAAGTATATTAATATTTAATACGCACCTAATTAGATGTTTAAATTATATTTGGTTGTTAGGTACCGCATTTGTGCTTATTTTAAATGTTTTTAATAAATTACGAGAATTATTTACAAAAAACCTGAACGATGGAAGTTTATTTAAATAAAATTAAGAAATAGATGGAATATTATTTTAACGAGAAAGCTATGTACAAATATATGTCTAAAATATATTTATAAATTGTTTCAATATTGTGAATATATCACCCTTAAGGCTCTGGACTATTTTTGAATTCAAAAAGTGTTGTATACATAAAAATAATAATTTATAGTTGTTGAAATACATTCGACTTTTTACGAACACGTATTGCTTTTTTTGTTAGGTTAATATTACAATGTCTAAAAACAACAGTATTATACGACGTTGACGAGATGTAATAAGTCCCTTACATAATATAATCTTATAGTGTCTAATGTAGGGTATATTAACGAGAAACTTGATGTATAGAGTGTTAAATATTAATGTATAATATTATAATATAATAATGCTGTATACAATTTTATTTGTGAATTGTTTGATAAGGAGGAGCTGAGGAGTGATTTATTTATATCGTGTTATGCTGCAGTACACTGGAATACAATAGATTAACACATGACAAATTATATAGGTATCATCACAGCTGTACTAGTTTTGCGCAGTAGATACGCATTTTCTTCACTTTCGGCCTATATCGTAGTTCTCCACTTCTCATTGGTTGATTTTGTTCGATGTTATATATGTATGTATATGATTGACAGCCAATAAGAAGTGGAGAACTACGATATAGGTGAAGTAAAGAGCGGAGGATGCGTATCAAAATGCTGTGATGAAACCTATATAATTTGTCATGGATTAACATAAAATATACCTCACAGTAAACATTTAAAAATAGGTAAAATAAAACAAATAAAATAAAAATAAAATAAAACTATAATATTATAGGTATACACAGACTATAGTGTAGTGAATATACCGTTTATTGGTAACTTCTTTGGTATTTTGAGTTTCCGCTATCAAAATTTGTCATATACCGTTTGATCAGTACTTGGCCTTGTCTATTGCCTCTTGGTTTGCCATCGCGAGGTCCTTTTCACTACAGGACATTCACAGCATACCAGTAGGTGATCCATTGTCTGTTCCTCGCCGCACTCACATAGCGCCGATGAGTCTTCTAGATAGCCCAATTTTTTTCAGATTGGCTTTACAGCATCCTACTTTTGTTCGTAGTCGGTTTAGGCTTCTCCATATCATCCAACTATTGTTATATCCGGGTGCGAAGTTTTTCGTTGGCATTATCCATGCTGTTTCGTCTCCCATTTATTCCCTCCATCTCTCGACTCTCTCATTTTTGGGGTTTCTCGTGATGCATCTTTCATTTGTCCTTTTCATAAAACTATTTCTAGATTTAAGTCTGTATTTGCCTTCTTGCAGTCCATGCATTATGTGTTGGTTATCATTTGTCACTTTTGTTCGCTCCCAGTCGGCTTGTACGGACCGTCAAATTTCAGGTGGGGCTATACCAGATAGGGTATACAGTTTATTTACTGGTGTATTTTTTAAGCATCCTTTGATTAGTCGGCAAGTCTCATTCAGAGCTGTGTCTATTTTGTTTGTGTGTGCAGACCTTGCCCACACTTGACTTGCGAAATCGCCGGTTGAGAAACAAAGTGTTAAAGCTGTAACTCTCAATGCATGTGGTTCGGCACCCCACGCAGACCCGACCAGCTTACGCAGTAACCTATTCTTCGTATTGATTTTTTAAGGAGTGATAAGCATAATATACGTGTGGATCACTGATTAATCCGTGGTTTGGATGTGTTGTCTGTTATATTTTATCATATTGTAATAATTACAGGTTTGCCCTGAATTACATTACATTTAAATTTTAAATTATTATCTAATAATGGAAGTTTGAAATTCGTACAATTTAGTCGTAAAATTCCGAATGATATATTATATCCAATGATCAATATAATATCGTTTTCTTCCCTTATGTTACGAACATAAATAATAGGCACTTAAAAAGATAAAATATAAATACTAATTAACTCCGGATCCCGTATAGTATGTATTACTCAATCGATTGCATGGAACCTATTTGTGGGTGATCCACAAAAGCTTTTCCTGCCACTGAATAGCTTAATATAAAATTAAGATAAACATATATGTGTATATATATATATAATTTCTTATAATAATAAAAGAATATAAGATAACGTATAATGTCATCGACTCAAACAAATTAAATTGTTAATGATTGTTTGTTTTTGAATTTTTTCAGGCGTGTCATCGAGAAAATCGATCAGTCCGAATTCGAGGGTTTTGAATACGTGAACCCGTTGCTGATGTCACAAGAGGACAACGTGTGACACGAGGAGGACTGCGGCGATTACGCCGCACCCCACAATATGCAGCATTACCATCACGAAGCCGACTGTCCCTGTTCGACGACCATCGACTCGCCCCCAGACAACGGCAGGCCGCCGTCTAGGGGATGGTTCTGCTTACCGCTCCGATAAGTACCCCCCCCCCCCCCTTTATTCATAAAAAAAAAAAATGTGATTATTATAATAATAAAAATCCGTCGTCGACGACGGCCATATTTATTTTATATATTATTATTATAAATATTTAATTATTTGATTATATAGTTACTCGCGTGTCCGTCGTCGGCGTCGACGGTTTTCAATGGCTCAACTTATTCTGACGATTTATCATTTTCGGTTTGGACTTACTTAAATTTGTTTTAAAAACCAAATTCTAAAACGTTTTAGTTCCTCTTCGACACATATTACTCACTTAATTTTCCATTGTATACAACAAAAAATATACATATGTTATATTTACGTATATATATATATATATATATTATATATACCTAAGACGTATATGTTGCCGCATCTCGTGTGTGTTTCGGATACAACTTTTTACCGTAAACCTCGTTCGTCTATAACACGTATGTTTAATAAATGCAAAACAAACATCGTTATAACTTGTCTATAGATATGACAAAACAATATGGCTCTCACACCCACCCACCCACCCACTCACTCGCCGACGACGGCCAGACAACAAAATTGATTCGCCGATTTAACGAACCGTGTAGCACGTACTAACATTATTATTATTACTTCCACTATACTATTATTATTATTACTATTTATTAGTGTTTTAACATGTTTCTATTCTTCGGGAAAAAGTGTTGTACCCCACCGTATACGCCAGCCACGCCCTTTGTCCACAGACGAGGTTTGTTAATGTGCACAAGTTTTGTGTAAAAATGTCTGGCTCCCACCTACTAGACCCATCCATAACACACGCATACAAATATTAACTGATCTGAACCATCGCGGTGGATCGTGATTTATATATTATATAAATATATAATATACGAAAATAAAGAGCGAGGAATGGAAAAATCTTTTCACCTCCTCCCCTTAGTTTTGATTTTTTGTGAATTATAATATCCATTCATTATTGTTGTCGGTCGCTAAATTTTATGAAAATCCATCTCCCTGAACCGCGAAATTCATAAATCAAAATTGACGATGAACGATCAGGGTTCTGGTTTTTTTTTGTTACGCACGAGGACGCGTTTAGATGGGTACAATGCATAATATTATGCAAAATGGTATCCTACAATGCTCAATGATTAATAGTAATAATAATAATAATAATAATAAAATATTTAGATGATCTAATTACATTCCTTATTTAAATTTACAATTTATATAAATGATAAATATTTTATACATAGGTATCGCACTCACATATTATATTATTATTGTATTAATACAATGCATTTGGTATTTTTAATCATTAACGCACGTGAATTTTTATTAATGTTAACCTAACAATTTAGTACGTTATTTTTAAGTTCTTATACAAAAAAATATTATTACTTTTGTACTATTATTTATTTATTTTACTCAATCTTTAGTATTATTTACATAAGTATTTTTCTTGACTTTCCGGCCAATCGTAGTGAATTTTTGTCATACATAAATTATTACTATTATATTATATTATATTATTACGTCTAGATGGACGTATAAACAATACCGTTTCTATATAGTTGAACTGTATCCTCACACACAGATGTTTGTTGTTTTTATTTAAGAAAAAAAAATGTTTGCACGTTATTATTGTGAATATAATATGATATAATTATTTGAAATTCTTACGAAAATTATTATATTTGATTAAGATGTTGATCGGTATTGCAAATTTTAACAGATATTAAATATTGTTATTATATCTAGATTTATATATATAATATATATATATGTACCTCATTGTACTCGTATTAATATATAGTATTATTATGAATGATAAATAATTAAATTATCTAAAACGATTCCGAAAGTTATTATACTACTACTATTATATTTAATATACATATACGGTTGCTATCTTATTTAGGAAAATTATAAAACTTATTATTTTTTCGTCGTTGTACTAATTTCTTTACCTCAGAAGTAACGTTCCCTTATATTTTAATTCCTATTGTTCGTTGAAATACAAACAAGTATTGACATACGTTTACCAGTGGTGGTCAAACTGGTGATCAGGGGATAATATCCCCGTGACCTTTTTTTTCAATGTTTTAGATCTGACAATCATAAATTATATTTTTAGTAATCAAATGTTATAAAATCTGCAATACCCTCTCCTCTCATTGACAAACTCATTTGACAAACCGCAACTGATACTTACGTATTACCTCTGACTGAGATCTACGTATTCGTGGTGCACTAAAGCATAAATATATAACACGTTTAATATTTACAAATCATTACCTATGTATGTACCTTCTTGATACGTTGACAAGATATCCGGCCCCGTGGTTCCTTTCCGATTTTCATTATTATTATTGTTATATTTTTTTTCGTACTCGGCGAGCGAATTATTTTATAGTCGTCCGTGTGAAGTAGTCAGCACACATCACACGGTCTTCATTGACGTGTCGAAAACATCGATGACATTTATATTATTATAATATCGCAGTGACGTCTTCTCCTGTACCGAATCAACAACGGTGACAATTTATTATTGTCATATATCGAGAGATGTCATATTTTATCATACCAGCGTGGTTTTATTATGTGCATGTGTGGAAAAGGTCTTGATAATTTAGCGGATATAACTGTAAAAAAAGTAGTGAATTATATGTGCGTCTGCATTGAAATGACGGCTGGTACCTAGTTTAGGTATACGTGTATAACCCGATAACCTTATAGGTACATGTGCGCTGTATATTATTGTATATACATTATACATGTCATATTATTATTATTATTTCCTCAACGATCTACCAAATTGATATATTTAACTACTTGCAGCATATTTCCACCTTATCCAAAGCATACCTATTTATTTGATCAGTTACCACCCTTTTGAGTTAATTGTTTTCGGACCTCCTCCTCCTCCTCCTCCATGCGCTCACAAACCATTCCACTATATTCGTTGTACGACAGGATATTTTGTTTTTCATTTTCTTTAACGCCTATCATATTTTTATTTTTATTTGTTTTAAGTATAATTGTATAGTGGGTCAGTTATATTTCTAAAGGTTTTTGTATTAACTACATATCGCAAGTTTTTTATTGCCATTTATTGTAGGCCAAATCGTTCATTCATAATATATATTATTATTGGCCTCAACAACTATAGTTTAAAGTTATATTTATAATTTCTCGGTAGCAGTTTTGATTCTAATTGCAATGCTCGATGATCTATGGTAACATTTTTTCCCACTAGATATTCTTTCGAGTATTTCCTGATGCAAGTCAGGCTTACTATTAATAATAACTCCAAAATATTTAAAGCTTTTTTTCCACTTTATCAAACGTAAAATTATCCGCTCGTAAACTACCTATAGGTCGACTGCCTTCGCTTCTGGAGAGAATCATACGTTTAGTTTTTTCTTAGTTAAAACTCAGTCCCATATTTTCACCGATTCTAATGAGGTTAGATATTTTTTTATGGTACATCTTATTTGTGTTTCCTATAATTATTCATTACCTACTTAACTGCATCATATGCTAGTACCTATC
This sequence comes from Acyrthosiphon pisum, assembly GCF_005508785.2. Taxonomy (NCBI): domain Eukaryota; kingdom Metazoa; phylum Arthropoda; class Insecta; order Hemiptera; family Aphididae; genus Acyrthosiphon; species Acyrthosiphon pisum. Next base: position 42,896,252 of record NC_042494.1, on the reverse strand, counting down.
GTTTGTTAATTGTAATTACTATTCTTTGTCCTATGTCCATTTAATAATTATAGCTTATCATGATATTCTCAAATCCCAAGTCAAATAGGATGGAGACAGTGTGATAACCCTGAATCACAATACTAAAGATTATTCTCCAAAGTACATACTCTTATCTTATTTACATAATTTTTTGTTATTCCAAAAATTTGGTCACTGCTCTTCGTAAATCTTCTATGTTTAGTGTTTACTAACACATTATTTATAATCCACTAATACAAGGGACAATAATTCCTCATCAAATTCCTAATGCTTCTTCATAATTCTTTTAAGGATAAGTTATGATAGTACCTACCTCATAACATGTTTCTAAAAAGGATATTCCTTTATAATTCTTCATTTTGGACAAGTCACCTTTTTTAAAAATATAATAGAATATAAAATCCTTACTATTCCATTTTGGTAATCTTTCTTTTTCCCATGTAACGTTACGTTTGTCACTCTTCATACTTCTTCGATAGTTTTATTTCTATATTAAACCCCGGAGTCTTGTTATTTGTAATTAACTTATTGAAGTATATTTACTTAGCTATTTATTAAGAATTACCAATATAAAGTTCAGCCCTACTATATTTTTTTATTTTATTTTAGAATATATATGGGCCGAGTAAACGGTCACTTTGTACGGTCGGGTAAAACTTTAGATTGCAGAACGCGGACATTGTACATTCTATACATAAAGTATATATTTAATAAAAACATGTCAGAAGTCATGACCAGACTTATGTTATTAAGTTTAATAATGGTAAATCTGAGTATCTTTTATATTCCAAATAGGAATTAGGAGGGATCATGGGATATTACCTATCGATAATAATTTTTATTTTTCTGTTTGATATATTTATATTTAGGGCCATATTTACAATTTTTACGCCCTGGGTCAACAATATTTGTACGCCCCTACCCCCCTAAAAAAAAATAATTAATTCGTTTTTTAATCGTTTGGTTATAGTTATTTATTTATGAACATTTTGTTAAAAACAGACCACGATGATGCATTATTTTAATTACTGTCAAAACGTATAACAATAAAATTGTACACTATAAAAAAAGAAACAAAATTAATGCACTTTACCATGCCCCTCACGAATTTAAAAATTTTGGAAGTTATAGCCATCCAAAGTTTTCCATTTTACGTTTATGCGCATGCGTGCAACGCTACTTGACTGCCACGTGCAGCACCATAAAAATGTTTAGCACCAAAAAAAACAAAAATATGCCTAGATTTGTTGTGTAAAACCACCTTGGGTAGCCTTCAGAATTAAAAAATCTTGTTGAAAAGCCAAGCCATACCTGTAATATAAGTGTATTATATATTTATTATATATTAGGTATACACGAGTTTCCCGCGCAGCATTAAAGTAGTGTTACATAAATGTAAAATCGCAAACTTTGGATAACTATAACTCCAAA
>NC_042494.1:42850536-42894750 GCF_005508785.2 Acyrthosiphon pisum | reverse complement strand
AAAAGCTAGAGATTATATTTCTGTAGAAGCCAATTGTAGATTATTATTTTATGATTAGATTTGGGATTAGATCTTATAGTTTTCTTGAAAGCGAAAGGCATTGCATTGAAGAAAGTTGGTCCTAAATAGTCAACGAATCTTTGTCCAATAGTTTTTTTAGTGTAATTATTTGAGATGTCATATGTTCTATTACGTTTTGAATATACAATATCATTTATAGGAGTATTACTTGAGTATATAACTTATATTTACAATATATACTTTATATATTATATAATAGTACAAAGTGTCCTCGTTATGAAATGTACCTTTTTACCCGACCATACAAAGTGTCTGTGTTTCGCACCTTTAATGCTCGACCGTACAAAGTGACCTATAGACCCTTTAGTACAGATACAAGTAAGAATAACAGGTATAAACCATAGACTTATTAATATATTTCTTTATAGGTCTATAAACATATGATTTACAAAAAAAAAAAAATGATATCAAGAAACAATGAAATAAAGATGGAGAAATAAAAAGGAAGTATTATATACTTTATTTATAACAAAAGCAAGCAGTTTACAAATTAAAAATATAACGAAACGCTGACTTATGAAATTGAGGTGGTTAAATATTAAAAGTGTGGTCCGTATTGGCATTAGACATCATACGTCTTATAGGCTCATTTGACAAGTAATTGATGCTACTCAGAGGGACACGAAAAGTCGTAATAGAACGATAGGTGCGTTGTGGAACTCTAAGATGTATAAAGGTGAGTAAGGCCAGGGAATCTTCTCATAAACATTGGGGCAATATTGTAAGTATGTCTCACCAGATTATCATCTGTATATATATAGTCGGTGCTTTATTTGAAAAATGTTCTAAGTACTTTTATATTTTTTCCTTACTTCTTTTTCATTAGTCACCAATTTATCTGCCTGATTATTTACCATCAAATCTGCTGTTTACCTATATAATCTCTGTTGTCTTATATCAAATATATTCAAATTTTCGTAAAATATATTTAATGTATCATCTCTCTTACCTTATTTTGGCGCATAATAGCTTATAATATATAATATTATACCGAAGATGCGACCTGTAAGTTATAAGTACGTGGTAAATACAATCTCTTATTGGCTATTTTTGGGAAGTAGATTTGACGTAATTCTACTCCATTTTTATGCCTTCCATTTCTTTTCTCTGTAGAAAATTGTTCTATTATTATTTTCGTATTTATTTCCCGAGGCCATCTTACTTCTAGTAAAGCCAGTAATATTCTATTCGTATTGGCAACGATTCGTTTCTACTCGTCCACCAGAATTTCGAGTTTTTTATTGTGTGGTAGAGATAATCACTAAATTCTTTAATTATGTCATAATTTTAAGTTCGCGGTTGCAGTGTTTCTCCAAAATTCAATGATGGGTCATGTGCGACGAAATAAATTTACGAAGTAAATATCTTCGTCGCCCTATCCCCGTTGTTTGTTTGTGTATGCGTGTGGGTCTGAGGGGAGGAGGCATACAAACCATGTTTCAATAGTTTCATAAGTTTTACGGTGATGCATTTTAATAATTTCACGGTGTTAATCTTTTCCATTAATAACCAGTGGTCGAAGTGGGGGGGATACGGGGGGGGGATGGAATCCCTCCACTTTTTTGTACTTACATTTTTCATCCCTCTACTTATTTGTCTAGAATAACGCATCCCTCCTAAGACTTGTGTTTTAAAATTAAATACTTACTATAATTTTTATATTTATAAGGAAGTTTTTTCATTTTTTTTGTGGAAATAATATTAATTTATAACATAAAGGCCCGGCCTTATCGTGTTTTAAAAATGATAAGCTTTGATAACAAATGTTACGTCCAAGGTGGATCTATAAACCCACCTTGCAGGTTACGTCATACTATCTGCCCGTAGGTATATCACAGAAAAATAACAATATTGATGATAATAAGTAGGGACGTAGCAATATGCTATAATATCTAAACGTCATTTCTGATAATATCTTGTTGATAACTTATAAGTAGATGTGTAATATGTGTGAGTCGATCAATTTATAAATTTAGCCCATGGATAGAATAATGTTTATGAGAGTTATACTTTTGTATAATACTTATATTATATATATATATATATATATATGCATACTTTTGTCATTATACTTTTGATAATGCTTAGATGCATATATGCTTATATGCTGATATGTAATATCACATGTATTATACTTAAACTGTACCTATACTATATAAGTATAATCAGCACCTTGCTATCTATTTTGTTTGAAAATGTATTGAAAATTGAATAAAACCTATGTATAAAAATATTCACTGTTTTACATTTAATAATGAGTTGTATAAATATATGTTATAATATGTTATATAATATGTTTATACATATTTGTTTATTTTCAAAGGACACTTATGATAAAAAGTTACTCTTTAAGTTTTTTTTTTATATACTTTTATTACTTAATTAAGAAAAAGTTTTTGCTCAATTAAGTAGAAAAAACGTTTTACTTGAATATTAATAGATTTTGTTAATTGTTATACTACATATCATATTTTTAGTATTAATTATAAATTTAACTTTATAATCTTAAATCTCTACAGAAAAATATTAGAAATAAAAATCAGCTTTGACTAAAATTGATTATTATTCTACCAGTAATATTATATTCATTAATTATTTAAAATGTATTCATACAAATATTATGCGCTAACTATCGTACTTTTTATATACACACAGAGTGATTCATTTAACGTAAGGCCCTTATTATATTATTTCGAAAACTACTAACGTTTTACCAATTTTTCTTAAGCGTCAAAAGCGAGTTTGCAGAAAACGTTGCATGCTAAATCGGCATATTTTGACTATAAATCAGGATGATGGTAAATTCTTATCTGTTTGGCAGAAATGGGCTGCACCCGATTAAAGGTGTCCGAGAGCCAGACAGGGTTTTATAGTTTCCTCGGTGGTTGGCGCGCGGCGGGTCGTTTAATGACGCGGCCCATGGGGTTGTATGGTTACCTATCCACCGGCAACCGCGACGTGTATACATTAAATACAATATATTCAAAATATAATTTATTATAGTATTCAAATAAAAGTCGTCATCTCATCAAAACACCCGACGACGGCGATGTGTTGGCCTTTTGGAACATATTTAACTGCAGTACCTATATTACGTGTGTAATTACTTCAAATGACTGCGCTGCCGCTGCTGCATGGAAAATAGAAGAGTCGAGACCCTCTCGCAAATAACGCGTAGGGGTGGTATGAGTAAGTACCAATATAAGCCGAGTTTTTGCGTGTCCTGGTGTGTGTGTAGGTTGGTGGTAATAAAAAGACGCGAGGAACAAAGGGAGCGGGGAAAAAAATGATAGCAATAATAATGAAACGTTTTATTTGCGAACATTTTTTCCCAAACATTATTTCCACCGGTTTGTTGTGTTTTTAATGTGGTGCTCAGTGCACGTAGGGTAGACGAGTTTACGACGCTAATAAACATCACGGCGGAAGCGTAATTTACGTGCGCCAGAACAAGGGGGCTACGGATATCATCGCGGCCGATGCGCGTATATACACATAATATGATATATAATATACCTAACTAAAACGTAGATTATTACAGGTACGCGTATCATATTATTATAGCCGCACACGATAATGCCTATATGTACATTCTCCGCCAATATACTAAAAATATATAAAAAAAAGCCCGTGCGACGTGATCCTTTTCATCTCATCCACCAGCACCCTACGCGTTTTACGTATTATTATATTATGCATAATACGCGCCCAGAGTCGTAATTTTTATTTATTCATTCATTTTCTTTTCACATTCTTTTTATTCTGGTTTATTATTATTATTATAATTTTTTTTTTGTTCTCTACTAATACCTTATTGTATATAATAATATGTATATCGGAACAATACGTCTCTTATAATATTATAATTTATAAGTAATATGTGTATATGTGTGTGTACATATAAATAGTTCAAGACACGAAGACCCCGATGTGTTTTTATTCACTGATATCATAAAATATTATTATACACTATACAGGGTGATTCACGAAGCATACTCATCCCCAATTTTCCCGCTGATAAAGAATTTATCGTAATTATGATTTTCGGAACATATAAATTATAAGTCGGTATACTTAAGTAAGAATACTGCAATTTTCAATCATCTAACATTTTTATAACATTCTAGAAGTGTGTCCTGTGGCCTTTGGGTGATATAAATTTGTATTTTAAAATGAGAATCACCGTCATTTTTTCCTGCGAATCAAATCACTATTTTGAAAATTTGATGTAGGCATTAAAATCGAAATTTGAATAAGTAGTTTTTTTAGTAATTTAACTTGATGTACTTACTTTATTAGTTATAAGTAGGTATTATAATTAGGTCCACAATAGGTAATCTATATACTATATAATATAAAGAAGATAAATTGTTCATTCAGGGTAATCTCTGGAATTACTTAAATTATTTTATCTTCAGAAAAATACATTATCCCAAGGATCTATAGTCTATATTTAATCTGGCTAAAAGGCCCTTAATTTTAGATTCTGAGCAGAGTGAAAGAATGTATATTTTTTTCTGGCTCAGTAACATTTTGGATAATATAAATGCTCCGATTTTCGAATCTAGTTAGTTCTTTAAGGAGGTAAAATATTATGTATGTGACGTGCATACGTGATGTGTATATATTATTTAACGGACGTATACATATTATTATAAGCACATGCAGAGCCCCCCCCCCCCCCCCATCACCGTTGAATAGGGCTCTGTGCATATGACGTTTATATATATTTATATAGTAGGTGTTTCTTTTTTTAACTGGCGAGTGTCGTCTTATACCGTGCTGCGGAAGAAAAACTTAATGAATAATAGTAATATAATATTATATTATATTATTTACCTATATATAGGTTTATTCACGCATGTAGGTATATCTGCTGAATCTACGTGTTATAAATCCAACCCTAAAATCAACTACCTATAAATCTATGGAATTTACAATCACCCATACGTACATCCCTCACACCGAATGTTCCTCGTACTTGCATAATAATAATAATATATGTCACCAGGAAACTTCGTTATACATTCCACGAAATATTATGCGGTGATGGCATTTTGATCCGTCCAAAAATTTGATTATCCCGCTCGCTTATTCTGTGTTTATAAATTTCCCCTGACCGTTGCAATAATCTGTCAACGGCGGCAACTCTTGATTAATATTACGCGATTGATTTCATTTCTTTTCAGTCGCCTCTCTATATATGACGCGTTCTTATATAATATATAAGTATTATATTATAATATGATACAATATAAATATACAATACACCCTACACCGCGGGAATAATATTACATGATATTGTATATATAGTTTGTACCCATTCGCCAAGCTTTATATTTTGAATATTCTTCTATAATGTATATAATATACTATATACGTGTGTTCCATGGTGCAGAGCGTGATTTGTCATATATGTTGCAGATAGGGTGTGGATGTTTATTGATTTGAATAAAAAAAAGCGTGTCTAATTCCGGTCCCGACAACGACGATATCTCTTGTCGTCGGTTGCGTATGCTGAAAATGCTGGATACTGCGCAGGGGGTATACTTATATTATGCAATATGAACTATTTTTTTAACCGTTTTCTTCTATATTTTTTAGTCTAAAATACATATAATCATACAGTATACGCAACAACTATACAGTCAATATTCCGGGAAAGAGGAGGGGGAGGTGGTGCTAAGTCTCGGAAAAAAATAATGATGCGAATAATGTATAATAAACTTTATTTTGTGCACAAAAACTTGCTCGGTGGGACATTACTCGCTTTAACACACCGAGTGAAATTTTAATAATATTATAATATGAATTATTTACTCAAAACAACGATGTCCAACGATGGCCTGAAGTTTGTATACACACGATGCGCAAAATAACTGTTGTGGGCGTGCGACGATAATAATATTATATGATATACCTATACCATAAAAATCCCGTCGAAATTTAATGTGCATAGTGTGCTATCCGGGTACTCGATCGATACGAAAAATATGAAAGAAAAGATTATGAAAACGAAATGATAATATTCGTCCGGGCAATGTTCACGGCTTCACGTCAATATAATATAATATAAACGGGCGCGGCAGCAGGGACAACACCTCCGTCGCTGCCGCTAGATCGCGTATGCCGGCGTTGACCTATATTATATTATATAGTATTTCATTACACATTATATTCGATAGGTTATATTTTGTAATATGAAGGAGAAAATTATGACCTATATATAGTATCCAATTTTCGAAAGAATTTTTCATTTTCCAAATACCACCAGCAGTTGTAATACTTGTAGCAGCAGCACCACCACCACCACCACCAGCAGTAGGTGTATATTTATAATATATAACGTATAGATATAATAATAATATAGTGTTTACTGTTTATTGCAATAAATTTATGCGTTTTTGCAAATGCGGACTACACTATAATATTATATTATACCACGCTGTACGCTGCGTCAACAAAGCTATTTAGGTTACATATCTTGATTAAATTTGACCGGCAACACACACACACACACACACAACACACTCACATAATATACGTGTACATAAAACAATGTGCAGTAGGTATATAGGTAGACTATACGGATATTACGTTGCTGTTGTAATGACACTCGGTGAACGTTTATAGGTATACACCACGCATATATCGACCGCGTTGTTATGACGGACGGACGAACGGTATATTATACGCATATTATGGACGGTTGTGTCGTTTTCGTATAGACATTATGTCATATTATACGGCGCATTCGATGTGAATTTTGGTATATTTTTCGTTAAAAATAAAACAGAGCATACATTTGCCGCGTTTGCGTTTTCGTTTTAATTGCGCTGTTGTTATTATACAGAGTGATTCATAAGGCAGGCTCATCCTCTTCAACCCCCCCCCCACCCCTTTACCATTTTTTCTTTTGAATTATTCAAATTCTGATTTTTTAAATATTTAAATTTACCTAGGTAGTTACCTACTTGAGGATCATATTTTAAAATTTTCGAGATTTCTAGTACTAAAGGAGTTTTTAAAATGAGAACAACCCCTCACTCTTTCTTACTGAAAATTATTCAGTACCTACATAATTTTTTTGGAAAATGTTGGTGTATACCTATTTCAAGTTGTACCAATCAAGTATAGTTTCTCAGTAATTAAAATGTCTTTACGTGCGAACAATAATAATCCTAAGTATGAACTAAGTGTAATATTGAATCTAGTATTTATTATACTTTACTATAATATTATAAAAATTGATAGATTAATATTCATTGGGTATTTTCTAAAATATTAAAATCCTCATATCTTTATTTTTTTAGACTCTGAGTGGAGCAATTAATGTATTGATATTACAATGATGTGTGTTTTTCTTTTGCCTGTTAACATTTTTCCGAGTAAAAAATTCATCTTCAGTATCTTTTCCATGGGGGGGGGGGGGGAATTTCGTTAGTACTTAATAGGTACTATTTAGAGGTTAAATAATTAAAATCCTCAGTAGTTTTTTTGGCGTAACTCAAAAAAAAATGTTAGATAGGTACATGACATTTTCATTGAATATTTTATTTTATAATAGCATTTTCTGTACACGAATTTTTTTTTTTACTATTTTTGTGCTATTTAATGATATAAGCAATTTTTGATTTTTATTAGTTTTTTTCATCTTATTGTCGATAAATAATTTTTAGGTTGGTCAAAAGCCTTGAAAATGTGACACAAAGTTCTTCATAAGTTTTACTATATGAATTTATAAATATTAAAGATATATTAGCACACAATTTCATTATAAGCATTTGAAGTTCAAATTTGAATTTAATTTGTCGAAATCGCAAAAATTTAGTAGGTATTTTGTAGTAAAAAATGTATGAAATTTTGAATTCATATAGCTATAAGGCTTGAAAATGTATTACAAGGTATCTAATAAGTATTTCATACTGTAATCATAAAATATAAAAAATTCTTATCATAATTTTTTTATTGGCATTTTAAATTAAAATTTAGACTATAAATTTGATATTATTTTAAAAAAGAATAGGTAACGATTTTATTTATTTTGTTGTAATTTAAAAACCGTGGATAGTGGTACTTGAATCTTTTAAAGTATATTATTTTATTTTATACACATAATGACATTTTCAAATACAATGTGTTCGGTAAAAGTTAATTTAACCTATACTGGGTTCACTATAATATTAAATTAATTAATTATCTTCTTTAACAGCAATAATATCATAAAATATACTTTGTAATACAGACCGTCTTCGCTCATCAGAATTGTAGACTTCTCAAGACGTATATTTTTAAATACAAATAATAATTCAACTTACAGCCACCGTATTAATAGTAATAATATCAAATATCAATAAAGTATAAAATATCTTTGGCTGACAAACAGGCTCCGGTTCTCATTTGAAAAAAAACCACATATTTGAATCTCTACAAGATCCTCTCGTTATAGTACCAAAAAAAATCTCAAAAATTTGAAAATATGGTTTTTAAGTATATTTAAAAATTCCAAAATTCAGAAGTTGAAATACTGCATTGCTTAAGAAAAATGGGGATGAATATGCTTGTTGAATCATCCTGTGTATAGTAGGAATTGGGCATCGGATATGAGATCGGTCTCCATCCTCCGACGTCGTCGGATCCTATTACTAAATCATTTTTCATTAATCTCGATTCTCGAATAATGTATTTTTTGTGTTTGATGAGAATGATGATGATGTGAAATCATTATTAATCCGTCTCGCAATATACCGTACCTACTGTTTGACTTGAGGTAGCCACTCCGCGCCACTGGAGGGTATACTTTGCAAGTATTATACGCGTGCGATATTATTATACTGCATAGGTAGTTTTATTATTTCGACGGTAATTTGAAGGCGACCGGTCTCGAGTTGGCATAGCGGAGAAAGGGCGAAAATAATAATATACTCGTACAATATATTATTATATAGGTAGGTAAAATGTACATTTATAAACAATTTTTTTCCCTTATATATATATTTATGTAAGTAGGTACTCTAAGGACGTCGTCGACATATCGCATGTACAATATTATAATATGCGACCGTCCGCCACGATACATCGTCTTTCTCGTCGAAACAAATTGCGGAGTACCTATGTGCGCTGTCGAGGGTTCTTGCGTCAAAATATTACATTCACTGTAGCCCTTCTGGAGAAAACGATTTACGTGCTGCGTACACTGTCACCACCACCCTCGAAGCGGTTCGCCATCATTGACGTTTGAACGGACGGACTGACACGTTCGTTCGTTCGTTCGTTATTATTTATGTCGCATTTTTCTTTTCTCCTTTTGAGAATCTAATAATATATAGAAAACAGTAAAACACTAAACGAAAACTATTTAATATACGAAATATCACGCAGCCCACGTATATAGCATTTTTTGGACGACCGATAACATCATTCCGTTGATATTTCTCGCGTAAAGAACACTTCAATAAACCTCATATATTGTGCACTATACATTTATACACGTATACACGCACAATACATAACGATTTAGTTAAAACAGTTCAATTTAAATACCAGTAAAACCTGATGTCGTATACTCGTATAGGATACTTTTGTGTTTTTGTTTTGTCGACTCGAAATGTCGATATATTATTCTATGTAAAGAATAAAGATCCATGGCGTGTTTTAGCCATATATATTTTTCATTTTTTTTTTCAAGTAGATAATGGGCTCCATTAAATATGTTCGTGTGGGGATGAGAGATATAAGGTCCATTTACACATATAACTACGAATATGCGATATATTATGAGGTGTATACAGGGTGTATATATTATTATGTTGTTTTACATATATTTTTTTAATCATTATAAATCAACGATGTGAAATAAAAAAGGTGGGCAAGTGGATGTCGCTATGCTCTACAGTAGGTATTACAAGTGGGTCACTGTATAATATGGATGGTATTAAATTTGAATTTAATGATATAATAATGATATAATATCATTATATAAGAAAAACGATTCTGAGCGGAGACGGTATGTCAGTCTAAGTATAAGCAAAGGTGGGCATTAACTAGTTAAAAAGTTAAAGTTAAGTTAAAAAGTTAATAAGTTAATTTTTTTTAACTTTTTAACTTAGCTAGTTAGTTTATTTTTTAATCAACTTATGAACTTAACTAGTTTAATTTACTGTTGAAATAACTTAGCTTTTCTCAGTTGATTTTAAAAAAATCCATCAAGTTAAAAACATTTTGACATTTTTCGTTTATCCGTAAATATTACTATATCAGTAATTAGTATAAAATAAAAATAATCTAATACAAAAACACAAACATTTCTGTTCTATTTCTTGATAACATAATTTTGTGTATATTAAATATTAATATATTTTATTAAGTTGTAAATTATATATTATGCGAGTTGCAATCATAGATGTTTTTAATAAAATTAATAATTTTAAATTACAAATTGACAATTGTAATGTTTTAATGTTATATAACTTATAATATATATAAAGGTCATGTACTCATAACTCATCTTCATGTATTATGACATTCAATTGCTATACGATATAAAAAAATATATCTGTTAATTTATTAATTTGAGATGAGTATAGTTTAAATTATTAAATAATAGTAAATTAAAAGTAAAACGGTATACAGTGTACATTATGACAAAAGTTCAATAAAATTATTATTTTAAATTTATAAATTAGAAACTAGAAAGACACATTCACTCTTTATATGATTTACATGCTAATTTAAAAAAAATAGATTAACTTTTTTTAAACTGAGTTAAGTTAATATTTTTTTCTATATTAACTTTTAACTTGTCAAGTTAAATTTATAATTTTGTTAACTTTTAACTTATCGATCTTATGTCTTTTTAACTTAACTTAACTCGAGTTAATTATTTTCATTTACTTGCCTATACTTTTGAGTATAAGACATATTATAAACTTATCTATATAGTATTAAAAAAAATTGATCTATAATAGGTACCTACCTATAATAAATTCAAAATTAATCATATCACAATATCCATTAGGTACTTAATTAAACAACCAGTGAAAATTTCATGTATATACGTACATTTGTCTTGAAGTTGAAACAAAAACCAATATCGATTTTGGCGAAAACCGTTTTTGCGTAAAAATTCCCTCTTTCCCTTAATTTTTATGTTGTTTATCCCGGCGTTTTGAAAAACTATTGGGAATTTTAAATTTTGACCTCCTCAATGCATCAACTAGATTCACTTTCATATCGAGCAAAATACTGTTGAAGAAAATCGAAGCAGTTTTACTGCCCCAAAACCGTGATGACAGATACAAAAATACAAAATAAAAAAATTTTAAAATTTAAAAAGAAAACACACATCATTGTAAAATCGATGCATTCTTCGTTCCACTCAGAATCTAAAAATTAAATGTTATGCAAATTTTAAAAATTGTATAAGCACGCGCACTTGTACCATCATAAAAAATAAATATTTTTATATATGGTAATAAGTATTTTTATTGGATCCTGATTGCCACTTTTTCAGAATATTTTTGTACATATTATAGTCGAATCGTCAATTTTGATTCACAGCAATTAGGGCCCTCTAAAGTTTAGTAAGTTCATTGACAGTTTAATTGAAATAATTGGAATAAATTGAATTTACTAGCACTAAATAAATTGTTTTTAAATTACATTATATTATTATATTATATTTTAATATGACTTTATAACTTTGTAAAAATTCAAATCAAACATTTTATAAAACATTTCATTCATCTTTTTGGTAGATGGTTACAATATTGTAGATAATTATTTTAAATATTATCTTGCTATACATATTTATGTGTTGTGCCACTCACTGGCAAATGGCAATGAGTAGGATTGCGCATTTAAATGAACTAAAAACGATTTTTTTAATTTATTTTATTCAGCAGAGGAACTAATTATATATTTTTATATAATATCTCTCAAAAAAATACACATAGTTAAATGTGATAAATAGGTAGTTCTAAACACACCTATAAAAGTAAGAGCCAACGGCAATGCAATAATAAGTAATCTCTGTAATCCGTATAGCTAATTACTCACTTTGAAATCTGTAATTAACACATTGTACAGTTGCCTATATAATATATGGGTATTCATTATTTTTTTTAAATATTTTGTAAATACTAAATAGTCAAATTAAATTAGTAATGACAATTCAATGTATTGGTTACACAAATAAGAAGTTAAATTATTATTATTTGGTTATTAAATTAATCGTTTGAACTGCACACTATTTACTTCTTAGGAAATAATATAAGCAGTCTTAAATTTCTTAACGAATATTTTTTAAATAAAATTATCCTAATATGATATTACAATTTACAGAACTCATCAAATACCTAATATTTTGTTTTGGTATATGCCAGTCGTCCATGTTGGCGTAAAGAGTTTAATAAACAACTATTTTTAAATCATTCAACAGGAAAAAAAAGTCGATTGGTATAAACCAGGTGGATGGTAGTCTGAACTCAGAGAGATCATTCACTAAATGCTCTTCGGGGTTTATAATCATCAAATAAAATAAAATAAGTCCACAACGCCCGATTTCACTTGTCTGGATTTTCATGATTCGGGTACAACTGTCCGTTATTCTATAAAAATAATAATTTGCAATATACATATTGACACATGTTAAATATATTAGTTATGGATATCAAATAATAGTCACATAATTAAGTATTCAAATTTAAGCTATTTAAAGTATGTACATATGCAAAGTTATCATCAAGAAAAAAGTGAACCAAAATCGATGATTTGACAATAAAAACGTTCAGAAAAATGAGCACTTTATACCTGAATCTATCAAAAACATAGTTGTTACTATTCATAAATATAAAGTTGATTTTGCTGTTGGTATGAGTGCTCGCTTAATATTTTTAAAATTGTTATACAACGGTTTTAAAAGTAAAAAACAAAAATCATCTTCCATATTTTGGATCCAGTTATTAAAAAACCACGTGAACAATGACATAATATATACCCGGTATACAAATATAATTCATATAGGTATATAATATTACCTTGGTGTTTTTAATATTCATTGGTAAAGTACAGTGAAACAAGTTGTATAAAAAAAAAAATTTAAAAAAAAAAACTGTTGGATTTAAGAACATTCCGAAATACAAAGAATTCTTTAAAAAGTATTGACTAAGGTACAGGGCACAAGGTTATAAAATACATACAAAAAAAAAATCATGTTAGCGAATAAAGTAGTATTTTCCTTTTTAGAACGGACAAAGAAGTTATATTGAGGACTAATATTAAGATAATAGAATAATATCATCCGTACATCGTTTTATGTTTTGCAGCAGCGTTTTTGAATTTTATTGGATAAAAATCTATAGGAGTAGGTAGTCGATACGCGGCCACCTAAAACACGCAAACGGATTTTTTTTTTATCGAATTTACTTCATGGTCATTTTTACACATAGCGAACGACGACGGGACGAGATTCTTTTTCTTAGAAATATAGCAACCCGTTCAAATTAAAATTTTAAATATTTAAAAAATTCAATAAGAGGCCAAGGCAGTTGTACATACTCGTATTTCGTCATCCGATGCCTATTGCGGTACGTAGTTTGAAGAAAAATACACAGAGATAAAGAAAAATAGTATTACTCAAAACGTATTACGTTAATAACACCATTAGGTATATTATCGAGAAATGTGAACAGCGAATAAAAACATTTTTTCTATTTATAATTAATACGATATTTTTATTATATAACAATTGTTATAGTTATTCCTAAATCAATGTATTAATAATTTATTCAAACAAAAAAAAAATTAAATAACAAACAATTTATCTTTAAGAATATTAATAATGTTATAAGATATAATAAAATCGGTTGAATATACTTTTTACTTCCTAAAAACATATTTTCAAAATTAAAATCGAAGAAGAACTTCAAGATGCATTATAGAACCAATAAATTAGGGGAGACCGAGGCTATAGTTGTCACAGTTTTTACTATTTAATTTTTTTCTTTAAGAAAACTATTTTTTTTTCAAGTTCTGTTTACACATTATTCAAAATACTATATTTAGAACGTATGAAAAAAAAATCAAACACTAATATTAAGTCAGAGTACATTTTTTAAATTGTTAAAAAAAATAAAATAAAAATAATTTGTGACAACCTTCTCCGCTTCTGGTTTTGTCATCACATCATTATTACGGGGTTAGTTGTCCTAGGTAAATTAATAAACCACACAAAAAACTAAACTTATAGTTTTCAATGTTAAATTTGTGTCAATTTTAAGATTTTTTGATACAAATCAATTAAGTAGATAAAAACAATAAGTTAATAAATTTAACAAATTTAAACATATTATTTAGTTTGAACCTTTTAAATACATGTGACTATCTACTTTTTGATAAAAAATTAACTCTATTTTTTATAATACTTTTCAATACCAACGAAAATTACACACCAAGATATAGATACGTTAATACTAGTTATTTGTCAAGTTAACAATTACAATGTTAGCTATATATATAGTTTACAGATGTCAAATGTTAAATGTATTTATGGATAAATATTACTCACTGACTTAAATTCACTTTTTTCGTTTTAAAATTCATTATGCAATACAATCAGCCCATAGGTACCTAACTGTAATGATACTTGATTACCTAATTTCATTGTGATAATATACAGTAGGTGCATATAACTAAATAACGAACATAAATACCATCTAGTTTCAGAGTTATTATCATTGTGACAACTAGCCCCAGTCTCCCCTACTTACTAATTAAAGGCAAAAAATATATTAAAGATATAATATGTATATTATGTGCATATTATATTATAATATTTCTTCATTGTACCTATATATCTAATATAAAGTAGATATAATGATATAATAACGTTGATGAAAATTATGGTATCAAAATAAAAAACATACAGAATCAACAAAAAATAATTGATTAAGCAAATATAGACAGGAAACGTTAAAACAAATTAAAAACTACAATCAGTGACGGAAATGTCTGAAAAAACTATTTTATCATGAAAATATCGAGCAGTCAGTGAAAGTTGAAATTCCAGACGTAGATAGAGCACGAAGTTATACTTATTACGGTGTGTTCATTAGCGTCATACTCTTAGATAATAATTTAATAATCGGTTAATATCGTCTTATTGTATTTCAGTGAATGAAAGTAACTTCTATGAAAATGATTCCACTGAGGGAAAACTACAAAAACTATATAGCAAAAACCAATTCACGATGTGTAAAGTATGATGCCATGATATACCAGAAACTTCAATTTCATTGCGAGAAAAGGCATTTGCATACCCCAAGCTTTGAAGGACAGGGTCATACAGGGATACATGATCGTTGCACTTGTACTCAACTTTTCAAAACAAGCAAATGTCAAAGTAAAAAAGCAAGGAGGGAGACTTCTTTGCAATTCAAAATGTTATTCTATTAAATCACGTGTTCAATATTTAAATAAATAGGTAAATATTATTATATCCACATCTCTAATATTAGTAATAATAGGTAATTAGTATGATAAAAAAAATATTAATTGTTTTATACTCACAGTAAATCTTCACATTTATATCACACATAAAATATAATATTATGATATTTCATGTATTATATATTTATATCATATTGTTTATTTGAATAATTTGTTTTTATTAATAATACTCAAAAAATATTAAATTAAATCATAATAAAATATTATTGTTTACTATCGTAAGTTATTTAAATACCTAATAAATTTAATTTTATGAATAGATTCTAAAAATTATTAAATAACAAAAAAATTTAAAAAGCAAAAGTAAAAATAAATTTTAGTCGCGTAACATAATGAACTTATATACTTATATTTACAATTATTTTAGGCGATGAAGTCGTATATTATAGAAAAAGACACTCGCCAATTTTCCGTGTTTATGTTACCCTGCAATGTCCGTACGACCTGAATATACCTTAAATATACCTTTGAATTCTATACATTATTATAATTTATAACCTATATTACCTATACGCGTATTAACGTTCAGTACATTAATGTGATTATAGTTATATTAGGACATAGGTTCAATATTAAGTTAACAATACTTATATAATAATATGCGTAATCGTATATAAGTATCATCACATACAAATATGTAGGTAGGTACCTACGTATTATACGTGTAACATAATATAAACAGCCGTATTATTATCTATATCGACATTCGACACGAGAATATTATCACTGTCGTGTGTCCCAAGTAAAGTTGTGCAGACGAATTACTGACATGATAATAAACACATAGGTATTTTGTTTTGACGTGTTGTTGTACAATAATGATGCACATTGCACACGGACATCACTCCAGCAAAGTGGCAAAAAGCGCCCGTACAATATATTGGTACATGTAGGCACCTACTACCTATAGGTATTATAGAGCGCAGTTGGTAATTCGTTGCACATTTCACGCATACATTTAGGTGCATTTTAAGATGGAAGTTAAATAATATATATTACAAATATTACAATGAAGGACTTCCGCGGTAGGTATCATAGATAGACTACCTATGAAAAATACTAAAATAGCTATATATATATACTTATAATATTCAAGGTGGTTCTTCTAAAGGTAAACAATAATTTTTTCTAATTGTTTTGAAGTTTTTTTTTTTATAATCACGTATGTCGTAAGAAAACCTTCTTTTTTTTGATATTGTGTACTATTTTTAACATATTATAAGTTTCAAGTTTCTTTTTTTTAATAAGTATACTAGCATACATATTTAAATTCGTACTCTAAAGTAGCATATTTTTCTATAAATGTCAATACATAAATAAATCTATTTTCGAACGAGTAATTAATTAGTTATAACATACCTATACTGCAATATACTTAATATTTAAAATTATAACTATAATTATATAAAAAAAAAACAATATATCCAATAACGTTGAAACGAGAAAATGAGTATTTATATTTAAGAATCACTCAGTATATATAACATTTATATGCATAATATAAAAGGTGTATACTACATTCTGTAGATTATTGTCGTGTGCAGCGTAAACGCGAAAATATGCCAAAATATACCGTCTGCTGCTCCGTATAAGCGTCGTCGAATATGAAAGAGGGGCGTGAATTTCGTGTCTATAAACAAGTTCTGCGCCACACTTCCGGCATTAGGTACATAATATATGGTACATACGAGTAATTATGCGCGATGCATATCCTATACCCACGTGATCGGCGAAATACTACTTATACCTGCAGAGGCGGTGCAGTCGGTGTATATAATATGACTGCAAAAATAATAATAGTAACAATATATTATTATAATTCACGTCTCACATGTCCCCTCACCGTTGCCGGCTGCGTACACGAGTATGATATAATAATATATAATATGTAGGTATAGGTAGGTATATACTTATATATTGTGGTTCCGAACATCCGACCCATCGTATTTACTATTTACACCCGCATAATATATAATATAGGTAATACATATTACATACATTACACATTAATACAGTATATTTTGTGTGTGTGTGTGCGGGTATATTTATTTGTCTTACTTTTTCTTTCGCGCTGCCATTTTAATGAGCCGGTGCAGCGTATATTATTGCAACCGCATGCGGTGGCCTAGTAAATAATAGGTATATGCATAATACAATCGCAGGGCCAATAATATACGCACATTGTATGCGATGTATTACAATAACATTGAGTTGTGTATAGATGTGTTGTATAATATATATATATATGTATACATACGAATGCACCAACATGTTTCCAGAGCCAATGCCTAATGACGTTCTTATAAATCACGATATTTTTTTCATATATATATCATTAGATACATATATTATTTTTCACAACTCGTTTCCCACAAATTTTACTTTAAACCCGTTATCCTTGAAAACCAAAATCTCTCGTGGCACGTTTACGAATAATATTATACATAATAATAAATCTTTATGTGCAGTATTTTCATATAATTTTATATCATTGCAATCGCGAATATTGCGCGCAAAATGGTGGCTTATGACAAACTGGCGTGTTATACTAGCGCCATGTAGTTTCTACCGCGATCTCTACCAGCGCCGTGTACAGGGGGTTCAGGGGCAGCAGCCCCCCATAAACATAATAAGACGAAGCTTATATAACATATCACAATAACTATTATAACAAATTAATTGAGAAAGATAAACGTTTTTTTCGATATTGATGTAACAGAGAAAAATAGTCAACCCGGTTATTGGTTAACTGATTTCTGATTAGTGATTAACGGCATGTGGTCAGGGGCGTCATTTCAGTTTTTTTTCTGGGTGTGCAAACTTTTAGGCAGGCCAATTTTGACATTTCACCAGGCCATTAAAAAAAATATATATTTTTATATATATAAATGTAGGAAACCTATGCAAACCTATGTAAATATTCTTTCCTTCCCTTTTATAATTCTAATTGAAACTCATAACGACTAATGCAACTTTTAAATAGCTAGCAATTCAAAGAATTAAAAGCTTATAAGCAGTTAAAGCAACCAGCTAATGTCATTACTGTACATATACAAAAACTTAAAATATATATATTTTATATTACCTATATATGAAAACATGTATAAGTTAATTATGACGGCGCATTGGAGTATTAATGGCAGGCCAATTGTTAACTTTTTTTAAGTTAGTGGTGCCATTGCACACCCTGCCCCCCCCCCCCAAATGACGCCCCTGCATTTGGTATATGAACATTATTATATAATAGTTTGATACTTTGATATCAATACACCTTGACGGAGCATGAAGCCGTGAACTGTCAGTTCACCGGAGCTAAATATAATATTATGCATAATGCATTAATATTAGTTATAGGTACTAGTGTCATTACTCATCATGTAAATCTGAAAGATCTTTTTCTACCCTTCGTAAACTTAAGACATACCATAAGCCATAAGGTGTACAATAGGTCAACCCCGGTTGAATGATATTTCCAATCTTCATGTTCACCCATCACCGTGATGGATAAATACATTTTGAAATTGTTGGTAGCCATTTCATTAATAGTTCAAAAGTGCGGAAAATACATTTTCTATATAAAAGATATAACTTTCAAAAATGAATTGCCAATTTTTTAATTCTTGTTTTATGATTTTTCATGATGTTATATATTGTTATATTTATATACCTTGAAAGCAACAAAACATATTTAACTAGACATAAAAGAATCTTTCAAGTAATATGAAGTTATATGTTTTTAACAATCAATAAAAGTTGATTTTTTAAATATTTTTTTTCTACATTATTATTACATTCATTTTTTATTTATATTTTGTGAAAATGCTCTGTGTTAACAAATATAATTAGTGGCACGACTGAATTTTTTTTTAATTGTGTCATAAATTGTCACGTTGGACAAATCCTATTTGCCATCCCTGCAGAGTTATAACATACAAAACAAGAAATATCTATATTTTAGTAATAATTGTTTAGCGAACAATTTAAGGAAAATAAAAATAGGAAATATATGGTAAAAGTGCAGTACACGTGTTTATAAAATAGCTCGCCCCCATAAAATGTTCAATACCTGGCACCTCAGCTACCCGCTGCATAATATAATAATATATTCTAACTGTATTCTCACCCGGGAAAAAAATGACAAAAATAAAATACAGCGCTATATCGGTTTTTGTATACCCCATTTCACGGACCAATCGGCATCGGTGTACCTCGCTTTGTGAACTAATTCGAATTATTTGACTACGGTGGCCGTTGGGCAATTTGCCTGTGGGCTGCTGTGGTGGATTATATAATATAGACGATATAGCACTACGTATATATTCGAATTGTTCAAACAACTACGACTATACTATCTACATTTTCCTCGTATCTCTATAAGAACAATCTCTGAAACTTTGGTCAAAATTGGACAAGTAGTTTTTGAGTCTGTATACGATTCCATACAAACATAAGGACG
Source organism: Acyrthosiphon pisum (assembly GCF_005508785.2). NCBI lineage: Eukaryota > Metazoa > Arthropoda > Insecta > Hemiptera > Aphididae > Acyrthosiphon > Acyrthosiphon pisum. The sequence continues at coordinate 42,874,706 of NC_042494.1, read as the reverse complement.
TCATTGTCTTTTGTTGTATATTTGAATCACAAACTATATACAAACAATGGATCAAATATTATTTTCTTTTATGTAAAAAATCTCAGCAACGCATGGCGGTGGGTCGGATTACCAATTTTTTATTTTGTTTATATTACTAATGACTGCAATCCTATACCTATATAAAAACAAAAATTATTCGATTTTCGTGAACCAAAGAAATTGCATGTGTGATCCACTAAAGATGTTGAAATAAGAAGATAAAAACACTCTCGAGTCTCAAGGAATCTACCGATTTAAATGTCATTGAAGACGGTTCAGTGGCTTCTGAGATTAGTCATTTCTTATAATTAATTTACTCATTTCACATATATATATATTATATATTATATTAGCTGAATTATTCGGCTTCGCCCGAGTGAAAACTATTTGTGCATCACATCCCTATTCCCGTCTACAATATCTTGCCGAAAAATATCTTAGACTTATGATATTAATATAACATAAAAGATACCGTGAAAATTGCAAGCCTCAAGCTATCATTAATTAGGCTCTAAGTTTATCAGTCAGCGAGTCAGTCGGGACACGTTCGTTTATATCATATCATCGCCATCCCGCCCGGCGTTTCCCATGAGACTGGCTTGTGATTATGCAATTAGTATATTTTATGGTGGGCAATCCACCTGTGGTGAATTTGCGGACCCCGCGAGGTGCGTACTTAATTACGAATGTTTTATACTTTTATGAACTCGTTGTGTATAATGTGAAAGTTAGCGTTAGGAATACCATTTTTACCAAGTTATATGGTTATGACTAAAATATATAATATACAGGTCTAAAATTATATTCAATCATAACCAATAGCAGCCTTACAATAAACAAAAATATATTATGACAGATGGCCCCACTGTTGAATTTTTACCTTCCAGATTTACTACTTTTCCGGTGGATTTTCCTAAAATTTTCTTTCTAAAAACCTTGTCCTAACAATTACGAACACAACATAAAAAGAATCAGCCAAATCGGTCGAGTAGTTCCTAAGATTAGCCGTTTCAAAGTAAATAAGTATATAAGTATAGTTTCACGTTTATATAGTTGGAGAAGAGATATAGAAGATAATATAATTCATAACCACAAATTTCTGCAGTTATCCTTACGCATGTTATTATTTACTAAGCGCTTAATCTGTTTTTCTGTAGGCATGTGTAAAGAATATACGTATATTGTATATTGCCAACACAGTAAATGATAACACGAACCTGCAGGGGCGTACACAAGATTTTCTCATGGGAATCCTATAAAATATAAATCAAAGAAAAAATTAACTAAATTTCATTTAAAAACAAATATGAACATGATTATCATAGTTATTGAAATACGTATAGGTACCTAAACCCAATAAAATCACTCCATCATCTGCTTGTAAAAAAAACGCCAAGTAAAAGAAAGCATAAAAATAATTGCTTTAAAATATGTGATTTAAGGTAGAAATAAATATAAATAAATAAATCTAAGCGAATGGTTTAATGTGTAAAATATTTATATATATTCAATAGTAATTAATTAAAATTTAATTATTTATATTAATTTATTATAGGTATGTGAATTACATATTTAAAGTTTTAAGTGAAATTAATCAGAAATAAAGTTTACTTAGCTGGAAGACCCAGCCTAAAATTGTATAACTAAGCTCTTTGTAGTATGTAATAATTAATAAATAATACTAACTCTGTTTAAATAAAAGATTTTTTTCCGGAAAATTGAGCCTAAAAAGCAAATTAATTAAGTATCTACTTTAGATTTCAAAAGTTAATTTAAATTATGCGTGTGAAAGCCATATTGCATATTATAAGCTACCTTTATATTATATAAGTACACCTATAAGTTGGTGGGAGTAGGGTGGGATAAATACGTAACCCTTGCACCCCAAAGTCAAAATTTGAAAATTGTTTTGTATTATATTAGATATGTATTATATAACTATGCAGTGTAACCACAAAACAATTTAACCACAATGGTACTTGGGGTACTATTTCAGAATTAAAATAAGGTCTCCAAATTTTTAGGCATGTCAATTTTGGTGTAACTACTAACTAGGCCACAGGATAAATTTTAAACAATTACATTGTTTTATTATTAAACAATTTTAGGCTAGGCATTATACTATACCAAAAATGACACATAGTTATATGACATGACCAAATTATTTTTTTCATATTTTTATTCGTTTTACAGTTTTCTGATAATAGCTGGTAAGACGGACCAGTGTGTCATAGCGTTTTGAGCTTTCCACCTGACACCTGACATGAGTAATTAGCACTGCAGGGGTGTAGATGATATGGGCATGAACCAATATTGCGCCTAAAACAAAATTTTTATTTTTGGGTAAATATACCAATTGCGCCTCTTATATTTTACGGTCAATATACCAATTGCGCTTGTATTCAAATTATATTATTCTAAATTGCTATGCTCAAATTATTATTTAAAAAATTATTATTATTCTTAAAACATGCAAAATACAAATATTATGATTACCTTAAACTCAAAATCTAATTACTTTATGTCTTAAGTTTTTATATATTTTATAACAGTATCATGAATTTTATGAAACGTTATTATTATTACGCACATATTTTGATCATGCAGTATGGATTTGAGTGATGGACGAAAACAAGTTTTCATTATCATCGGATATATTTTATCAGCCTAATTGTTTCGTTGCACACAATATACTGTATATAGAATAAACAATGATGATACCCAATATAAATATAAATCATATTTATAGGTACCCAATACGTATGTCTTGTTAGTCGTTTGGTATTATAGTTTGAGTTGTTTGACGTTACAATATGGATTGTTTTACAAAAGCTCTCAGTGAAAAAGGTAAACCGTTATTAGTTCTTGATGAGTTTAAGTTTCGAAAATGTACTATCTCAAAAAATGGAATAAAATGGAGATGTACAATTAAATCGTGTACTTCGAATTTTTTATGTGATGAAAGTGAAACGGTGCTTTTAAAATCTAACTTTGATCATAGCCACGAAGCCAGTTTAAATATTAATAGACAAATTGTTGCTAATTCGTTAAAAATAAAAGTAACAGACCAAGTTACAATACGACCACTAAAATTAATTCGGAATGAAGTGCGTTAGATTTGTCATTAAACGATGTACATTCTATACGACGAAGCATTTATCGTACTCGTAGAAAAACGCTACCACCATTACCGAAAAATGTAACCGAAGTGCATACACCGTTAAATAATTTGGATACGAATACATACAAGGATGAGAATTTATTGCTTATAAACGACAATATGTTGAATATAATATGTTTTTCTACAAAATCAAATTTAGAATTTTTATGTATAGCTGTGACAAAATGGCACATTTGAATTTTGTTCTAAATATTTTTATCAACTTTTTACAATACGTATGTGTTTATAATTTTATATATATTTTTATCATATTTATAATTACGATTTAATTTTGAATAATTGACGATCAAACTTGGGACTATTTAGTGTACCTACCTATTAATTTATTTGTATTATATTATACAATTTTTTTAAATCAGCATGTTATTATTATACCTCGTGGTGAACAAATATATTATTCTGTTAACTAACCAAATTATATTATTCTAAATTGTAATGGCATGCTCAAATTATTATTTAAAAAATTGTTATTATTCTTAAAACATGCAAAATACAAACATCATGATTACCTTAAACTTATAATCTTATTATTAGTATATATTTATTATTTAACCACCCATTATCTTATTATTATTAATATTATTTTATTTTAGTTTTCATTAACTAAACTGTATAAAGCCTATAAGTTCCACCGACTTGGAAGACTTAGACTTTTTTTTGTTGACTTTAGTTAAGTGCTCCTCTTGATTCATAGGCGGTAAGTAGTGCAAAGGTAGTAAAATACTAGAAATCTCACAATGTATTATACATTAATATTCGCAAAAAAATCGGTTAGTAACTAACTAATAAGTTTTCCTAAGGAAATGTAAAATGTATTGAGTGCAATTGGTATATCGACCCTAAAATGTTTAGAGCGCAATTGGTAAACTCCCGATGATATCACTCTACCTAACCTAACTGCAGGTAACATTTAGCTGTACGGCGCAAGCTATACGATAAAGGCTAGAAAAAACACAGAATATAATAAGTCAGCCGACAGCCATGTGGCATGTGGTAAACTATACCGAAAATATGGTAAACTTCCCGATTTTTAAAACTAGCAAACTCTCCCGGGTCAAGATTAAATTTACCTAAAGGAAATATATAAGCTCTCCTGGATCAACATTATGTTTAGTTGAAGGAAATATGTAGACTCACCCGAATTGTTTTAAAAATATATCCCAATGGATCACCAAAAAAATATATAGACACCTCACGTTTTTCTAAATTATTTATGTTCATATTATAATAAAAATGAAATTTAAATGTTAATTTAATTTTAAATTGATTGATGTTATTATTATTGTTATATTTATTATTTACAATTTACTATAATTTATATAGTTAACTTTTTTAAAATTAAATTCAAATTCATATTATGTTTAAAAAATGTGTATGTTCAATGTTCATTATATTATAAACATTAAAATATTATAATGACACGATTATACATGTTTACATGTACTATTCAGATAATATTGAAGTAGACCCGGGATAGTTTATCATCGGGAGAGTTAACAATCGCCCAATAAATTTGATACCCTGCGATCGCCAAAATGGCATCCCTGTCGGTGCCCAGGAAAACCATGCTATAATTTCCGGGTACCAGTGTAACGTTATACCCCAGCCCCCAACTATTCAATCATTAAAATGTTGACTTGAAAATTACTTGGCATTACTGTAAGTATGGAAATTCTAATTTAATGGCTAATTGAACTGTTAATGGAGCTTTGAAAAAATGTAATAATTGCACTATTAATATATTATAACTATAGAGTATAACGCATTTTACCTTAGCCATTAATCTGTTGACATTGTACGATGGTTTTTGATGATCTGGTTACACAATTCAATATAGCTTTGCAGCTTGTCTACAACATTCATTATTTCGGGAATTCAATTTTCCATGCCGATGTAATCATTTACTATTTAGGTATACCGAAAACAACATAGGTACTATATAAGAATAGTAATAAAAAATACGCGAGATTGATAAATTCAAGTGATTCGTGTCTTCCTAATATTACTGTATTATTCTTACGAAGTGAACGACTTAATTTCCTCTAACTTGGTCGATTTTCACTCAATTTTAATAAATTTTTTTTAACAACTGTTTTAAAAATATGATCAAGAAGACAAAAAAATAGCTGTCTAGAAAATTTGAAACCTTTTATTGCATTAAATATTTTTTTTTTTAATGTTTGAAACAAAGAAATTGAATCTTATGGTATTCAATTTAAATTTCCATTTTGCATACTTATTGTTGTAAAAAAAAACACATTTAAATACTCGTATATTGTTTCGCTATGGAGATACAAGAGTGAAACGGTACTTTTGGGATACACTGTATACCTATACCTATTACCTATATATATATATCTACCTATACTACTTTGTGTATATTTTTATAGCATTTAGCAGAAAAAGACGCGATACGTAACAAGATGAATTAGATTGTATATACGTATTTCTATAATAAATATATATATATATAACTAAAATATATATTTCTTTAACTGACTATTTACCAAAAAATATGTTACCAATCCTAAATTCACGTCCCTGGTGACGCCGCCTGGTCGTGAGACGATTTCACGATCGTGGCACGCGTCTATATAATTTTATAATATAATACGCCATACGCGTGTGGGCGTGTATTATACGCACTCGTTGATATAATATAATATTATATTATACAACACAACACAACGTAGATCACTAACAGACCGTGGTCGCCAGTCGCGAGCACTTATCGGATGTTTTTTTCTTTCTTTCCTGTTTTTAAAATTTTTTTTTCCGTTACACGTGGAGAAGGCATAATATATTATATCGTATATATACTATAATTAATGCACTAATATAAATCGCGATGGGAACATTATTTTTTATTTATATTTTTCCGAATAGTCTCCGTTGGCGGCACGCTATAAATTATAGCAACTCCACTTGGCACTTGGCATCTGTGCAGCAAATATCACAAAAAGTATTTCATCTATATGCACAATGCACGCATAATATACATCTATAACAATAGACATATATATATACGTGTATATCTTCGAGATTCGATATATTTATTTATACATTTTTTTGCGCATTTCATTTTTGCGTTTTTCACAGATAGGCATTGTTCGTTTTTCTGCGACTTATGAACAAAAAAGCAAAAATGCACACACATGTTTCGAACGGCGCCTTCTACAATGCCTTCTACAATATATTATATTAAGAGCGTCTGAGGCGTATATGTATTACGTAGGCACAACCGCAATCGTTTTCGAGTATTTACCTTATACCTAGTTATCTATATTTTCATCGTATAAATAATACGATACGAATCAGTGGCATCCCTAGAACCATTTCTTTGTATAGCGATAGGAGATGGGTAGGGGAGCAAAAAAACTGCAAAAAAACTGCAAATCCTCTAAAATCTTTAAGAATATGCATGTATGATTCTCGTCGTGAATAAGGATATTGTGATTTTTAATGCATCCACTATGATGATGATAACTGCAGTGCCATGAAACCAAATTCACAGTAAACTTTCCACGTGTGGACTCGGAGTCCTTGGCACTCTTGTTTTTCCCTTGTACTTCATTGATCACTATAATTAAAAATGTATGTTGGGTTCTTTAAATGTATAACATTATATGCAATCAGATTTTAATCTATGCTTATATTATCAAGATAGTCAAACAAAATATGTATTATACTGTTTTTTTCATAGACTTAGTTCTAGCATCCCTACGTTTTTAACGAAGTATGCCTTTGATGTAATATGAAGAGTAAATATTAGACGTAAAAATGCAAGTCTGGGCTAGTTAATGATAATTTTTGATTGAGTAAAGTTAAGTTGATAGAAAACATTTGAAAAATTTTAACGTTAATAGTTATCCTAATTTTTATTTTAACTCAGTTACATTATAAGGACAATTACAATTAACTTATTAATTAAGTTAAGTTAATTATTTTTATTTTTTTATATATAAATAGTCAGTAATATGATTTAAAATAATAAAAAGTATATAGTAAAAGTAATAATAATAATTATGTCATATTTATTATTTAATTGTTTATAAATTAATGTAACTTGGATTTGACTCGTTATTTATTAATTTTGTATCAATAAAAATCAGTTAAAAATTAAGTCAATGAAAATGAAATTCAAAAAAGTTCAAATTAACTTAACTTTAACTTTTTAACTCGTTTATGCCCTGGCTTGTAAAAATGTATACCTAAACGGCTAAAATGACTTAATAATTATACCATTTTATTGTAAACCGTCAGAATTTTATTCAACTTGGAGATTATTTTAAGATTAATTAACCAAGTCTATTGTCAAGAAACTCTTGAGATCCAACTATTTGAATTGCTCGTAAGTCATAATATTTAATAAATATTTGTGTTGGGCGGGGGGGGGGGGGGGCAAAAATTAATCACAATTTACTGACCCATTTAAAATTATAACAGTTCCTCTCAATATTATTTCTGGAGAGGCCACTGCCCCCCCCCCCCCCTTGTGATTCCACACACTCAAAATGCTAACTATACTCTGAAGTGTAAATTTTTATTTTTATTTAATATTTAATTTTTTTAATAAAAAAAAATCATTGACTATGATCTTTTCCTCAGTAATTGCTGAATAACGAAAAACGTAATTTATACACACGTAACATATATTATATTATAATATTGTGTACATAATAATATATTATAATATTATGTCGGTATATAATGCGCGTATAATTATCTATTATAAAAAATTGACGTACTTATATGTATATTAATAGTTAAAAAGAACACTATATTATTATTGCGCTCATCTATTGTTCATCGATCCGGTCTGGTTTATGGAACACACGTCAGTCTTCTGGAATTCTGAGTACAATAATATACGCAATTATTCGGACTGGTTGACGTAGTACAATATATTATAAATTATGATACGCTGCAGCTGGTGAGAATCGGTCTAAAGATAATAAATTTACCATGTTCTTATATGCATACAAGTTGTGCAAAGTGATCTTCTCGCCTGTCGGCTGTCGCCACTCTACCTAAGTATCGCACGTCGTCGGTGATGCGGCCAGATATATTTAGGTACACAAATGCGCGGTGTATCGCGTGCGTCTAAAAAGAGGTCGGTTATTTCAAGATGTTTTGTTTTTCGTTTCGATTGTTGTGTGAGCTGCAATAATATTGTAATGCACGTTTATAATATTATAAGATATTAAAAGAAGAATTCTTCCGGATTTTGTCGTACTGTAATTTAAAACGTTTTGCACACCGCACTATATATACGATGTAACAACTGCAGTTTACACATGTATATATGGGTACTATACCAATAAATATCCGATAAATCGATCTCAATTCTCAACGTATATAATGTCCCCCCCCAAAAAATATCTGATTATCTGAGGCAAAAGTACATCCAAAAACATATTGCATGTCTAAGAAGGCAAAAACAGACTGTCGTCCTGCAATGTAATGTAAAAATACCCAATAGGTATACATGTCCGAAAAAATCATTACCACCCAATATTACTTACTTTAGTAAACAGTCTTGTTGATCCTACTCCGACACATAATATGGCATCCCATTTTAAGTTGCAGTCTCATCTATAGAAAACATTTTGAATTAAATACCAAATAAATTAATATTTTGATTACATTTAAAAAAAAAAAAATTTTATTTTAGCCTCATTTACTTGCATACCATTTATATTATTATATAATTCAAATTATTATTTAATGTAAAATTCACGATCAAGTCACTGTGGCCCATCGCGGCCGGCAATCGTATTATTCGCAATAGGTAGGCATGTATAAATGCACCATGCATGTTTCTTCTAACTAAAATAATGTATATTGATATATAAAATTAAATTAATCAGGTTAAATTTAAACTTCTTTTAAATGTTATGCATTATATTGTATTTTATCATATTATACCTACTATTATATTATATTTCGTTATTATTACACTGTGCATGTTTTATGCACAAATCAGGTTTTTATTTTATTTTATGTAGATTGTTTTCCTAAAATATAATATGATATTGCAGCAGTTAAATTAAAATATATCGTACTAACCATCAGTACTTACCTATATGTGTAACGTGTATACCGTTTTTTCTAGTCCTTAAGTGTTAGCCGTATATTAAAAATTAAAATTTTAATTATATTGACTATTAATTATTAATAAACAAGTGTGTATCAATCCCAAACATTTATACAATATATAAATATTATTATATAATTTAGCACTCCTGCACATATGTAATGGAATATTGTATATATAACATATTAACACACCTAACAGTGTTTGATAAAAAATAATAGGTAAGTACCTACTATTATTTTCTTAGATAATAATATAATTGGTTGAATATGAGTTGTGTTTAAATTAATATAATATACAAATAAGTGGAGTAATGTTTAGTAGGTAAATATATTGACTGACAGACAGACTTCACTCAGAATTGTTTTCGTATCCAATGGTTTATCGTTGAATCAAATTTACCACTCCCATTACAGTGACCTTTACTCAATGTCAAGGTACATTTGACACCTACAGACTACAACTATACAGCAGATCGAGTTCCCCGATTTTTTATTTTTATATAGGTACAGCAACAATTTCCTCCGTATTTGGTATAATAGTGAGGGCGTCTTCACATTTTATATTTTTCTGTTAATTAAGTATTATGTTAAAAATATAATTTGTTTATTCAATATGTGAAATTAAAAATAGTGATTTAAAAAAAGTGATGAAAAATAAAAATACTATTTTAAGTTTTAAGGATTATACTGTAATATTGGTCCATGAATTATGATGATTGGTTTGGAATGTATGGAATCTATATTAACTAGGACATTTTACTAATTATTATGAATCTATCAATATGTATTTATATTTTTTTTTTTTTTTATTGAGCTTAAGCCCGACAACTTAGGCCATTAGCTATTTTTGTTTTTTTGTTTGTAGGTTTTTTGTTGGTATACCAACCTATAGGTGGAGGAACACGTGTGTGTTTGTTGTGGCAGAATTTTTGATTTGGGCACCCGTAGGTATCTGCCATGCCCGGGTAGGGGATGGCGGCACTTGTTCTCCGGACACCGTGACTTGCCCGAAGAAAAATGGCGCCCAGTGGCCGAGGATCGAACCAGCGTCGGCAACGCCAATTTATAATTTATAAAAATGCATTATAATAAATAATAGATCCGATAGAACATTTATTTTATATTTTTGTGAAACCATTTTTAAGGATTATTATTTATTGTTCTTAAATATAAACATTTTAATAACTGAAAAACTATTCATTCAAATATTTATTTACCTAGGTACCTACATCAAACTTTTCAAAAAAAATTATCCACTTAATAGATTACAGTAAAATAGGACCCGTCCCCATTTGAAAACAGTCAGTTGTATCACCGCAGGGCTGTCCTTAGGTAGGTAATACAACAAAACTCTAAAATTTTAAAATTTGGTCTCTAAGTATATTTGCTAATTTCAAAAATCAAAATTTGAATAAATTCATCTTATTTTTTTATTATTATTATTTATACTTACACAATCTGTACCCACCAGCAGGCACAATAAAAGTATGAGCTATATAAAAAGATAACATGAACGATTTGAATGAAAAGGCCTCCCATTGATGACACTTTCGAAATTCATCATTCAATGAAAAAATTGGGTTGATCGTGCTTGGTGAATCATCCTGTATACATTGCATATTTATTTAAAACTTAAAGTTAACATTTTCGTAAGTACTGTCTACCTATGCCATTATAATGCCATGTCCTTGGAGATGGCCCATGGAAATCATATAAGTAAATAATACATATTCAGCAAAATAATTATTTATCGTGCGTTTTGCAGTGTATACATAGTTGTACCACATTAGCATCCTCCATTTCATACAAAGAATGTTAATTAGTCGTACATATATTATGTATAAATGTATAATGAATAGTGATCTCATCAGCCATTTGTTTTTCAACATAAGCAATATTGAAGACTTTTTATAAATACTTCAAAATTGTGCGTGGACGATTTTTTTCCCTGTACTACCTAAGTATAAATAGTTTCATAAGTAATAAAAAAAAAATGTATCAATTAAGGGATGAATCATTAATTAGGTAAGTAGCTATAATATAATATAAACTATAAATTATTATGTGAAACGCAATTATTTTTATACTACCTACGCATTTATTATGTAATTTTTAATTACACGTGATAGCACTGTTGTCTATTTTGTTCTGTTTAACACATCAAATTATAATTTATTTATGAACGCAACGACCCTGAGAACAGACATATTTAAGGGGTTGAACTCTTGACTTTCTCTGAGCTCTCAATGATCGTATGTCGTAGCAAAAAAAAATATATATAATTTTAGCATTACATATACGTTATAGAAGACTGCTTTAGATTTTAATCGTAGATTAGTATATTATATAGAGTATCATCCTTTGTCTTGACGACGATATTTTTTTCTCTGATGTGAACAATATGTTGCCGCTTTTATTATACTGGTCGTAGAAGCAGAGTTCTCATTTCCAAACTATTTCAGTCCAAAGCGTGTATAATAAACCATCCAAAATGTCCTACACATCGGTGGCTATATCGTATTAAACAACATACCAATGTATAAATGTATAATAATTCAACAATATCCCATAATACTATATCGAACGTTCATTTTTTACAAGCTACATATTGTGTTATGTATATACTTTCCAATTGAGTAATAAAATAAATGTATTATACCTATATAGTGTTGTGTACTGTGGGATGACTACAATAGCCCATAAATATATACTTTATATGTATATACACTATACACATTATAATACTGCCATACTGTAGATATAGTTAATATTTTTTAACGTCAAGAATTGGATATTTGTATAAAACATTCGAACATGATATTTGTTAGGAATGTGTAGTTCATGAGCTATTCGACTCGGTGAGTCGACTCTTTGAAATGAACTGAACGAGTCGAATCAGTGTTTCAAGATTTGGCGACTCAGTGACTCAGTTCAACAAACATTTCAAATTCAATTCACAAACCAGGAATATACACTATGGTTATGGTTATACTACGATTAAAGATAGTACTATCAGCTATATCCGAGCCCCGTGGTTCTATATCCTTTATAGGTTATACCTTTATATACTAATTTATGCTAACTTTTGTATACATACACTATACCCGATACCGTATGCGTCTATAGGCGACTCGACCAATCTTTTTTATATGGGATCGGCTCGACTCTCGAGTCTCGTTTAACATAATATTGTAACAACAGTGTTTTTTTCGAAGGTAAGGTTATAAACATTTTTAAAATTATATTTATTTAATCAATAAATATTGTCCAAATCTGTAAACAATAAATAATTCGTCAGGTATGTACAAAAACATATAAAAAATAATTAAAATATAAATGTGACAGTTTAAATACAAAATACAAATAAGAAATGTCTATACAAATTAAAATTTAAAAAATTCATCTTTCCAAAATTATTATTTTTTAACCTATTCGGTTTTTCAGTTATTGTTTGTAAACAATAAATAATTCGACAGGTATGTCCAAAAACATAGAAAAAAGAATTAAAATAATGAGACAGCGTCTGATCGCTCAAAACATGCATCTTTATTGTTTAGTATGTACTATGTAATCCACTAAATACTAAATATTAACTTGATAAAATATTAAAATAATAAATAGTTACTAGCAGTCTGAATTGTATTTTTTTTAAATAATTTTTTTAATAATAAAATATAATATACGTATTTGTAATTAAATATTAATAATGTGGTAAATGGTAATTATACTATTAACGTTTAAAAAATATATTGTAGTCAGGGGATTTTTTTTTCCTAGAGTCGGGGATTTCTTTTCTAGGGTTGTTCGTCGGGGGATTTTTTTTCCAATTACCGTTTTAAATACTTAAAAAAAAAGTTATTCCTAACCCGTGTTAATGGTTTCCAACTATTCCCAACCGACCAAACCTGGTAAATATTAGCGGGGAAAAAACAATATTATTTTAAAATTTGTATATCAGCCCATGTCATAATTAATAATAATAATTATTATTATTAATTAATAAACAGATTTTTATATCATGAGCTGATAACGTTTACCTATGGAGTCGGCCTCAGGAGTTCAATAATATAATAAACAGGTTGTGAATTGGAAGAAGAGTCGAGAGTCGACTCACTGATTCGACTCAGCGGAATGAGTTAAAATTCCCATCCCTAATATTTGATATCAACATTTCATCGATATTTCGTGCCAATTCAAAGAATACATTTTTTTTTATAATTTAAACACAAACACTTAAGAATTTAGCGTTCAATTTCACTTTGGGTTTTTTGCCATAATTTATGTTTGAGTTTCGTTTTCTCTTAATTCTCTACCGTTTTTACATATTTATGAAGTTATAAACTTTGTAGTTGTATAGTTCAGAAAGTTTAATCGCATAAGATATATTACTATTTACTACCCAAGAGATATTGTTTGAGTATAGTTTCATATATATATATAATCAATTTTAATTTCTGCACCCTCTTCAATCTTCATAATGAAACGACTTGTTACAATCGAAACTTTATTGCGGTGAGCTAGACCATAATTTTTAAGCGTTTCCGACTTTCGTGGAGGCGGGTAAATCAATGATTTTGGACTAGGATTTTGTTGAATTAGAGCAGTATATTACTTTTAGGTTTAACAATGCATATTATGACGAGTACCTACCTAAAATCAAATATTTTTATTGCAATATTTAATTTACCGGTTTCTTCATAGCTACACGTTATAATCAACCATTAATCTACCTACGTTCTCATAGTCAATGCTATATCGCTACAACTTTCAGTGACATAGAGCACCATAAGAAGTAAAAATAGGTCGAAATAAAAATTAGAAATTTTATTTTCAAAAAAGGACGCACGAGGATGAAAAATGGGATTCATAGGACCGATTCGCCGACACACAATTAATTGGCCGACTATTCACGGAATTTGATCTCCGGGAAAATGGAAAAAGTTCCAAATCGTAATTTCACAAAATATATACTTTTTATACTAATTTTTATGTGGAAATCTAGCATATTACAATCTACAATCAAAATGTTGATAAAACTACATAATATATTATAGCATCTATTATTATGCAACTCTTAATAAACTAACGCCAAACATTTTTATTTTAATCAAAGAACTTAAAAACCATCAAACAAACATCGAAATTGTTCTTATAGCACAAAAAAACCGCAATCGGCAACAAAAGATGAAAACTAAATATGTATGGAAATTTAGAAAAAAGGTTTTTATAATATTATTTGCAAAAGAAAACAACATTTATACATTTGAATGACGTATGATAATACATTTGTTTATAACGCAGTGGTGGATCCCGGAGGGGGGCAAATGGGGCATTTTCTCCCCTCCCAATCATCGTAGTTTTCCTTTGTTTTACACTGTGTTCAGTCAATTTTGGAACTTTTTGTACTTTAGTCCCCCCCCCAAAAAAAAAAAATTAAGCCCTGGATCCGCCACAGTTATAACGTTTCAAATTATAAAGTTGCAGAATGGTACGATTTATGTTTTGGAATACTTAGGAATAACGTTGCATTTTTTGATATTCATTTAGTAAACAGAAGCTCGTAAGGTTAGGTATATTTGTATATATAGTTGATAGTTGACTTGAACAATGTTCGTGATTTATACAAATAATTTAATATAGCAAAAAAAATTATATTTTAAGTATAATTCATTTTTAACTAAATATGTGTATGTGTGTCGGATGCCGAATGTCGGCGAATTGACTTGTCAGCCAATCGGTACGTTCCGAAAAATAGAAATTCAAAGAGCAGCTTTAACTATTCTCAAACATTGTTGTAATTCTATGAAAACCACACATTCCTAACTAAGTTACTAAGTTAGACGGGGTCGACCCCACCTGCTCTCATGGCGTGTGTGTTCATATATTTTCATTATCAGGTTTATATTTTAAACGCCATATTATATTATTATTACACTGATGGAGCTATATTGGTTCAAAATTCAACAATTTCTATATTTTGTTAATTGTTCCTATTTACGTTTTATAGGATGAGTTTATAATGACAATACATACTATCTAATATATGTTTATGAATACGTTTTAATATTTTATTAAATAATCGTTCTATACGGCTTCCTTTTCTGTTGGGATTTAGCCCTCCCCCCCCCCCTCTATTTGCGCCTATGGTTGAGATATAATATGAACAATGCTAACAATATTATAAAAATCTATTTACCAATCTTAAATATCATTATAATGTAATAAAAACGAATTCATGAATCATGATTATACTTGAAACTAAATTAGACTATAGTTGAGAATCACCTCGGCACATGACCAATACTGTCGTAAAATATATTTTTTGAAATATTTCGTATTCTGTGATTATTATGATGACCATGTACCTATAATATACTTCTTAGTTATTTCCATGGGATAATATGACTGTAGGAATACGTAAGACAGAGCTTGATTCTATTGTGGTAGTGTGACACATCCTAATATAACCTTATAAAAATTATGATTTTAGTAATAGTAGTTACATTTGCGTACTTCTTCGAATTGTTGTAAATATTTTTATTGAATTTTCTAACAAATACTATAAGTAGGTATGGGTATAGATACATTTTATAATCGTTCAAATAATCTATGTGCTCAACATTGACTTTGGCAGAGGACAGCGTTGACGCATATCATTTAACTATATTATTTTCAAGTTTAGATGAGACCGTACAGTATTTCATTATCACTCAGTTGTTTTTAATGATTTATGTGACTTTGTATAAATTTATTGAAATGTAAATTCAAAAAAAAATGTTGCCATTAATGCCTTTTATTCATTAATATTTATGTACACCTTTGAAATGTATTGTTAAAGATTATTGATCGTTATAATAAAAAAGCTTTCGGGCGGCTTAATAAAAAAAAAAAAATGAATGCTTAAAAATATTTTTCTGTTTTTATTAAAACAATATTCAAAACGTTCTTGTTTAAAATGTTTGGTTTTCTTATTTATTCAAGAAATGTATTAGCTTTTAAGATATTATGTATTATACAATGGCGTAATTATGAATTGTTTAAGGGAGGAGACCAGGCTTTAAGGTTTCCTATAGTTTCCTACTACATATATTATGTTCTATAGCAACGGTCCTCAAATTTGTTTGTTGCTAAGACAATTATACGGGGGCCCAAAAATTTGGAATGCTCATAAAATATACATAACTTATGAAAGATTTGTTTATTAATTCATTTCTTTATAGTTGGATCATTAACGATATAAAAGATAAAAGCACCATAACCTTCAAACCAATTCGCACCGAAAATCATTTTCGATTACGAAACAAAATATGTGGGTTATTTACTTACCTATTATTAGTATTATTAATAAACTAAACATGATAAACCAAATGTTATTTTATTTTAATTTAATTCAGAATGTCCACGGAGCCCCTAGAGTATACCATCAGCCTATCGCAGAGCCCTAGGATTATGACAGAGGAATTTCATGTACCTCATAATTAAGCAGCTGGTTGTTATTATGGGAATAATCGATACATTATACATAAATATAGATGAATGGATTTATTATTCTTACAAAAATAATATTACAATATTATTTATAGCCTTATATATGTATATATTTTTAAGTTAAAAGTACATAATATATTAAATTTTAATATGATGGAAGCTTATATTTTTTTGTGTCTATGTTATTGAAAATTATTATAGACTGAGTTGAACTTAAAATGTTAAGTTAAAAATCTTATTTTTTACATTTGTGCGTTTTATATATTTATTTATTTTTGTGCCATCAGTGATGACTCATCAAATTTTGGATCAGTATATATTTTTCAATCTCCGACGTTGAGACTAGATTCTGGTATAGCTAATTGGATCTATAGTTGGTATAGTAGAAAGGTTGGTAGAAGGGGATAATTCAATGGATTCTAATTTAACAGATCCATTACAGTCAAATACTTAATATGACTCAATATTACTATTGAGTATTGACTCCTAATGTCCAGATTTATTCACGGTTTCCGGATGCTCAGAGAGCCCTGAATCCCAATATGCTAAACAACCGAACTTTCCGTTTAACTCATAATCTCAGACTGTCTAAAATACAATCAACAACCTTAACATCGCACTAGGACCCAATCATGAACATAACCTAGATGAGATGATAATACGTGATCAATTTCTCACACAAACAAATTTGTCTATCTGTATTTAAAAAAAAATTGTTTTATACTTGTATTATGAATATAGTGTAAAATATACAATGCAACTAATGATAGCCTGTGTTGCCGATGTTTAATTTTGATCAATAAAAATTAAAAAAGAATGCCGATAGAAACTGATTACGTGCAATATACCACTATAAAACAATTCAATAATGTACCAATATTGTAATTTTTGATATTTTAGTCTAAAAATCCCTATATTGTTTTTATACTACAAATTTACAACTGAAAGTAAAGCGGTGGCCGCAGCAACGCAGGAACAGTTACATTTTTGTTTATTACCTATCAATTTATTAATTTTTTCTTACTATATTTACAAAAATTGTAAACCACCGAAAAATACTCTAAAATATTAAATAATTGTTATTAGAGCGAAGATATTAGAGATAGAGTGGGTCAATCTATCCCCCCCCAAAAAAAAAATCCACCCACTCCGTATATAAGCTACGGTATATTATATGATAATGTTCAATGTACTTCTTCCTTCGTTTCAAATATAAAATTCTCAACGTTTAAATATGTTAATTTTCTTGAGCCTTAATGTATACAGTAAGTATACATTTATAGGTACATAAAAATTATTTAATATTTATACATCCAGTTTACAGCATTTATATTTTGTATTAATTTTTTTAAATTTATACCTACAATCGCCTGCATTAAAAAATACCCATAGTTAATTGCTATATGTAATACGCTCTATTTTATTAATATATTATAATACATTTGGGGTCATGAGTGTAAAATAATTCACATGACATTTTCATTTGGAAATTATCCAATTTTCATGAACCTTGAGATATTATTTTTATGTCTCCATGAGAGTACGAAGTAAACTTCATCTACATTACTTCATCTATATGACTATATCTATATCTCGTATATAGTCTTATCTATCTATGTATTCTTATAAGGAAATAATAATTTGATTAATTTTTAATGTTAAACTAATATAGTGTACGATTATAATATGAAACTATGAAAGTTGCCTACTAACAACTTACAGTATACACAGTACATATGTACTTAACATAATTTAAGATTTATTTATATTATAATAACAAAAGTTTTTAGACAAAACAATATCGTTGTTGAAAGTATTTATAATATTTTATATACCTAAATACAAATATTAAAATACATACCTAGGTAATGAAATATAAATAACTTAAATAGTGAAGCATAATACTATACTAAACAATATCAGAATTGATAAATTATTATGTTCAGAATATATTGATATGCTATATAATTATATAAATGTATAGTGTAATATTTTGAATAAGTTTTATAAACCTATCGCAGAATAGTATTTACATATTCAGGGGTGGATCAAGATAACATTGGGGAGGGGAGCAAATTTAAAAATGCGCACACATTGGCGTCATTTGGGAGGAGGTAAGGCGGGGAATTTTCACCGGTCTGGTTTTAAAATCAGCCCAATGGGCCGGTGCACATATTAAGAACTAATATGTGCTTGCGAGTGGTTGTTTTATCTACCCTGCTAGGTACCCATTAGAGCTGGTCAAAACTTTTGCTCCCTCTATTAAAAACTGAAAAGACGCCACTGGGCACTCATGATATAGATAAAATTAATTAAAAAATAGTTTTTATATAGGTTAATCCCTTTTTAAAGTATTTATTTATGTACCTACATACATATTATGTCACTGTTCACAGTGCCACACTTATCGCCCCCTCTGGATCAGCCCCTGCTTATACTGACTTGACAACATATACGGGTAAGTATATGATTCTGAATGTAGTTTACATTTTTATTTTTCACAACAACGACTTACCTATTTTAGAACCTTAATTATATTAGTTCAATAGGTAGATTATAATAGGTAGTTAATTAAAATTATTTTAATCCAGTAGGTAACTATTATAACGATTAATTTATTATTTTCTACGCTGCATATAAAATATTAAACACTAAAACATTTATATATCATGATAATATAACAATTATATATACCTATGTCCTATACAGTATACAGGATTTTTTCGTGAAAATCAGCAACCATCGATGACATTTTTAGTTTGATTCTTCTTTTTTTTCTAATTTAATTTGTATAGTTAGACGTAGAAGGTTAAGGTAGGTTACGCTCGAGAATAATATATTAGTATGAAATAAAAACTAATCAAAAAACGTGATCGTTTTAAACGTCATATTATATATGATGTAATATGCATATATTATGTATACAGTACACACTACACAATAATATCTTATATACGACTCACTAGATGATTATTCATACATCGATCATTAATAATATATATTATGTAGGTACTATACTTATAAGCTGTGGGGACAAGCTAGTGTACAGTGGTTCCCGAACTGTTGGTCGCATACAGTTTTTAATATTACATATAGTATATATTTTTATATTATACGTATTATTTACGTATAAAAAATACAGTATTTTTCATGTGACTATATATTTTACATTTTATTACTTTTCGTTGATGTCCAAATTTAGTTTTATCATTTATCATTAATCGTTATCCGCGCGACCATTACGAGTGTATAGCGATGCGTCACTTTGACGATGCCAGATAAAGTATATATAGCAACAATAAATTAGCAAAAAAAAGCCATTAGGGCTCGGATTACGATGCATTTGCATATTTTTTCTAGAATTCTTAACACAATGCTTTCTAAGATAAAATTGTGTTTCAAGTACTTACACACTATGCGCTAATAACGAACTCTTTTTGGTGCATTTTTTTTGCATTTTTAGGCCACTTTTAACCTATTTCAATGTAGTATAACGAAAAAATTAAAAAATATAATATATAAAGAGGTACCTACACATATTTTACTAAAGCAACGTAAGGTAATATGTTTTCAAATAAAACGATTCATAAATTTATCTTGATTTCTGAAAGATATAAGAGGTGAACTTCTGATTTTTAAGGTTATAAATAAATTGTTCGTTATTTTTAGGGCATTTTTTAGACTTTTTTGGTTAAAATGCATTTTAAAGGGTATTTTTCGATATTTCTAAGGGAATTTAAATTTAAGTCCTATATATAGTCATTAATTTGTTGTGAGTCACCAAAATTAAAAAATTATAAAAAAAGAGCCGACCATCATAAAAAGTTTGGGAACATCTGAACTACCTATAGTATATTATGTTAATAATAATAATAATAAACGGAATACCTACTTTACCGCTTGTGCCAATAAAAACGGTCGAGTATATAATTATGTTTTGTACAAGTTTTTAACTTATTTGTACATTCCACCAGTCCACCCCCTTCTGGTCCACATCACTAATGCATACTATACCAAACCATCGCGTGCTCGATTATAATTTTTTTTTAATTAAAACAGCAAGCCGTACGGCCACTAGCGTTTAGTGCGTGTGTTGGCGTGTTGCACTTGACGATAAATTTTCAAGAACATCTACAATGCACATATACATAAATACGTATAATATATGTGCACGGTAGTATTATGCTTATATTAATATATGATATTCCAGGGGCGTATCTGAAGCTTGTTTAAGGGGATGGCGTGTAGGAATATTTTTGAGTGATATATATTAATATATAGTAAGTACAATAAAAATTATATTTCTATATATTAATTAAGAATTAACTTACATGTGTTCATATGAGAAACCAAGTTCAGCTTAGATAATTTGAACAAACATTGATTAAGTACCAATTATTGTAATTAATACGATTGATTAAATAATCTTAGTTACAGTTTATAAATCTGACTTTTCTGAGTAGGTTCTCAAAAATATCGCGTTGCAAACTTAAAGTATAAAACTTTAAGTTGGCAAAAATTGCAGTTCAGCTCCCGAGCGTTTTTTGGATTTGTTTTCAATTTGATGGTACTTTAAAATAAAAACCTTAAACTTAATTTGTAAGTTAATGTCAACATTTTTTTTTAAATTAGTTATTTTCACGTTGTATAATATTGTTCGATGTGGTCCCTTCCCATCTTTGATTAAGAAATGTTTGAGTCTTTATTTTACGGCATTTAATGCGAGCATTGGCTGCCAGGAGAGCTAAGAAGGCCGATTCTTTAAATAATTCTGTGAATCGTTATACGCATTAAAACTTAGGAACGAATGTAGCTTACTTCCCAAGCGATTTTCTAGTATATTTTATTTTGGAAATGTTAGTATTATTATGCTCAATGTGTTGGTGAAATCAGAATTTCTACACCATATTATCTACATCGTGAAATTAACTAATAAAACAATTTTTGAAAAATAATCCCAAGAGGTGGTTATCGTCACGTCGCCCCCCCAATAAACCCACCACTATGGTCTTCTACGGCAGATGGACGACGGTGTGAGCCAAACTGTTCATACCTGCACAGGACCTACAAAGGATGTTTATTTTTATTAAAATGTATGGAGGTTGTTAACTTAAGAAGGGGAGGTTAAGCTTCAGATTAATTTTACCCCACTGAACTGATTTTTTACGGGGCTCTTGCAGATTGTGCAAATGATACCTATAATACTTTGTACAAGAATCATTTATCAAAAATATTATACGGCAACGGTAATCACAATCATACTCGCAAACTTTTTTTTTTTTTGATAATATAAATAATATATGGATTAATGAACAACCGAGATATCAATCTCTCTTTTATCGACCACTATTAATTATAATATGTATATATAAGTATATAACGTATTATAATATTTATACTGCATGTACCTACACCATATGGACATTCCAAACACTTTCGCAATTTTCTCTTTAACGTATTATTATATCGACGTCTGATTCTGACTTGTAGGACCATAAAGGTAGAAGATTAGTAGCTGCTGTAGCCGCTACGCAGTGAGAAAAATTACTGTCCGTGTCCATTACCAGCTGCACTACATAATATTATTATCTAATTGCCTATCACGCAAGGCGTAATTTAAAAAATATCATCCTACATTCGAGTGGTCGAGAGGCTGAACGAAGATTTTCCGCGTCAGACGTGCATTACAATTTCATTACGTTTCTTTTTTAATCAATTTTTATTTTTATTTTTTAGATTATTTTGTCCTTTATAGGAGTTAACACTTGTTCACTTTGTTTTTTTTACTGATGATGTATTTACTAGTAGGTAATAACAAATGAGAAATTCGAGAAATTCCTTCGTTACAACTCACTTACAATAAGCGAGAGTTCTAGGCCTAGTTTCTGGATTATTTTTATTCTCTCTTTATAATATGTACGATGTACCTCTATAATATTATAATCTCTGCACATATATATTATATAGAATAATTGGTATCCGATTATACGTTTATTTTAATCAAGTAAGTATAGTAATTGAAATGAAAAATGTCTGAATTTTGAAAACTTCAAGGATTTGTGTTAAATAGGGAAATAATGAAAATGTAAGTCAGTAATGATGAGTAGATGGGTAATTTAGCTAGCTTTAATATAAAATATTAATGAGAGAGATTTAATATCACACCCAAGTAGTATAACCACTTGAATCCATAAAAACATCGGCGTGAACAGTCCCAAAATTTCTATTTTATAACTTTTCTCCTTAACTATGATAGCTAGAAAGTTGGTTGATAAGTCATTAAAAAGGGATTATCAATTGGATAGTAAATGTGGAATTAAAATTTTTAAAAAAAAATTGTTTAATTTTTCACAGATAAAAAAAAAGAGTTATTTTTCTATAGATTTTCATTTAGCGAGGTTGATTTCCGAAAATGGAGAACGGATTTTGTTGTTTGGCCGCATAGGCGCACATTGGGTGTGAATTTAGGGGGTGCTGGAATAGTTTATGTTACACATGTCCATGGGGGGGCTTTGTCCCCCACACCCCCCTTAATCCTAATACTATAACTAACTGCATTACATTAGCTTTAAATTTTTAATTAGAATAGGTTACCTAACTTTGATTTCGCGGGGTAACTTTGATACCCATATATATTTATTCACCAGAGTACCATGATAATTAAATTTTTTTTTCATAAAATGGGGTTACTTTGATATCACATTAAGAAATATAGGTATCGAAATTGCCCGTTGTGTTACTTTGATAGCATATTAAAAAATATTGATATCTCAAAAGATATTTTCAGAATTTTAAAAATTAAAACGTTAAAATATTGAACTAGTTGTAACTAATATTTAATTTTGAGAGTTTTATCGTTAACACTACAGAAGTTATCCATATAATAAAAAATGAAACTGTCATAAAACAGTAAAAAATTATCAAAGTTACCCCATTTTACTGTACTACTTTTATTTTTAAACTATGAGAACTTTTTTCGTATTTGTGATATCGAAAAATTAAAAACAATGTTGCACAGTCTATGTTCTCTTCTTCCTAGTAGGAACATTTGGTTGCATAACATGAACATTCAGCGTAGCCCGCAGATTAAATAAATATATTAGTAAAAATCAAGTAATAACCAAAGTTATAAATAGAAGATTTCGTACCCAACCGTAATCCCTAAGATAGTATAATTTTCTATAATAATATCATTGCTGCATATTGACAAAAGCTGAAACACTGAAATGTGCATTCACACAATACTGTTTTAATCGTGAATTCGTGAACAGTTATCATTAATTGGCATGGAAAAAAAATTCCGAACCAATAAACCACAATAATTTAAAAATGATTGGTGAAATACTGAAATGAATTGGGGGTGCTAGTTTGAAAACGTGGG
>NC_042494.1:42845561-42849324 GCF_005508785.2 Acyrthosiphon pisum | reverse complement strand
AATACCCCCAAAAAATGAAATCCGCTCTCCGATTTCGGAGATCTATCTCACTAAATAAAAATGAAAATGATTTTTTATGGGGTTGTTCACACCGATATTTTTCTGGATTCAAATTGTTATACCGCTTGTATGTAATATCAGTTGATACATTTCTAAAAATTAAAAATCAAGAAAATTTTCATGCCGTTCCGTGACTTGGCAAGCGTTTTTTTTTTTTTTTTGATCTTAAGCATCGGCAACTACATGGACATTAGCATTTTGTTGGGGGGGTTACGGTTGGTCGTGGAACATGTGTATGTGGGGCGAGGTCAATTAAAACCTGGGTGGTCACCCATCCGGGAACTAGTGACACCGGCCGATGCTAGACCTCAGAATTCGTTATTGACTGAGGCCAACCACCAGGCCCCTTTCGCTTTTATTATGATATAATTTATGATAACTATTAACTATATATTTCTATTTTTTATATAAGTACCTAACTAATATATTATTTTTATGCAATTTATTTATGTACAATCTGGATAATCTGCCTATATTATTTTGGTACAGTGATACTGTCAAATGTCGAGAGTAGGATTATTTAAGTGAAAATGTATAAATTAATTTTTCATTTATTCAAAGCGCAGTTTTAACTAATATTAATAAACTAGCTGTATTGTGTATATTATGATATATATAATTGAAATGTGACATACTTTTAAGTGATGTCTATAAATTATATAATATTAATACAATCATTTTTGTTATAATTTTTTAATTATATTTCTGAAAATACGTTTAATTCTATCCAAAAATATAATAATAAGCCAAATTCTCGACCTACAGCTGTACTACTAGTACTGTACAGTGTACATATTAATTTATACGTTTTCTTAACAGGTAGCAGGATTATATCTTCCACAACTTCGCTATAAAAAAAATTTTTTTAAAATAGTCTCATCAATACTAGGACATTTTATAGAAATAGTTATTTTGAGTCTGAAATTTAAATGCATCCTTGTGCACCAGTAAATTATAGTTACCGTGATAAGAATAATAATTATATTTTTATTCAATATATTTACCAAAACTATGAATACCTTTATGGAATACCTACACATAGTATGGACTTTTGATTATATAGATAAATTCAATTTTCAAATATAAAATGTAAAATAAACTGATACATATTTGAATTGTCGTTGTAAGAACTTTCGACTTTCAAACATTTAAAATCACTTTCATTTTTCATATTTTAGTATGAACACAATATACATTATATTATATTATTCGTATATTAAACTATAGTAATTAATAGTACTTACCCAGTACAATAATATAGCACATGGCGATGCGTTAAGGTCCGATTTCCACTTTCCAAGCTGCATTACATGTGATTAGCCGTTGAAGCCAGCCGCAAGTACTAGTCGCAGCTTGGAAACTGTACCTATATATGCTGCAGTTACATTTTACCGCTATGAGGGATTGCGTTTACTCCAAAAAGTAAATGTTTGGGAAAATACTTTTGAAGGTTTTTTTCAGTTTTGACAGGAAAGTTATTATTTTTTAATAATTTTTATTTTACAGATCATTATAAAAACATTCAATTAATTGTCACTTGATATTTTGTTTGTACTTTTTCTATTGTTTAAATGTGTTTACCACTTTTGAGAAGTTGCTGATTTTCCCCATTGAAAACAATCTATATACAATTTACGAAATTCTGTAACTCCATAGTCCATACACAGTTACGAAGTTAATCATTTTTTTACCAGTAAAAAGAACCTAATAACTTAATATGCAATTAACTAATTACTCAATTACAAGAAACTTAAATACAAATATAATAATAATAAAATAATATTAATTATAGTTTGATTAGTAAATTCAACAGATAACATAATTAAAAAAACGTGTACATAACATAATAACAACATAATAATAACATATTTAATAGTGACTATAGATACTGTTACACTGATTACAAGTACACTTGTAATATACGTTTCAAACAATAATTAGAAGGGTAAATACGCTAGTAATAGAATATTGACGATATCAATGGTTATGATAATAATATTACCTATATTATACATAGGCACTTGTACTATTATAATTGTCAATGGCCCCAATGTCGATATTATGTCTCGGCCGTTTTCGTCGCGACGAATCGATTAATCGCAAAAACATTCATAATATAAGTATAACTATCAAGTATCAACTATAGCTGGCGTGTTGAATATTCTATCGATTTCGTTCGGTTAATGAACATCGATACATTTTTTATATTCACTGAATAGCTGCGCACCTTTGTGCTCTTAAAAATATAGCTTGAAAGGAAAGCGTTGCTATACATGTATTGTACACAGACTATACAGACTACCTATACAGAGTACAGAGTGATAAATATATACATATTACCTATATATATATATATATATATATATATATATATATATGTGATAGGTATAATACTGTAATATTGTAAGTCTGCGTATATCTGGTGAAAGTCTAAACATGCGTAACCCGCGAAGAGGTTACTTTTTGATAATTATCATTCGATATTATTATTCACTATAACATTCTATTATAATATACTAATAATACACTAATATATATTTTTAGATTTAATTCATCACCGAGTAGGTTAGGTACTTCTTTAGATATCAAATCTAAATACTTACCGGATCGTCTCCTATCGTTCTCGTTGTAACTCATAATAAGTTACTAGAGTTTCTGTCCGATATAATAGGTGTATTTATAACATATACACACTAAATACTAATGTATAGAAAAATAATTTCAAAATAGTTTTAAAACGAGAAACAAAATACATAGGTACTTATGAAATTTGAATTTCTATTAAAAAGATTATAAATAACGGCGAGAGATTTGTAAATATGTAAATTGAGAGGGAAAACGGGGTTCAAAGTTTTGGATACTAAATTATTATTAAAAAGTTTTAATATAACCTGATTTAATTTTAAATAATTATTATTCATAAATTATATATAATATACTTTATACAAATAATAATAATCCATCCGTTGGGACAAAATCTATGCATAATATATAATATAATGTTATGCATCATAAATAATTATTCTTTAAATCTGAAATTCATTTTAAAGATTTTCTTTTTAATCAGAAAATCTCCTTGATTAGAAGAAAAATTAAAAATGTCACGGACAGCTTGTGGAAAGGATGTATATCCCATAATAAAAAAATAGTTCAGCATATATTATCGTGGTAATTATTACTTATTACATATAATTATTAGTTTATTTCTTATTAGTACTTATTCAAAGTCAGTTAAAACAATAAAATATTTTATTTAAAGTGTGATAAAGTTTCATATTAAATCTTCATCATCCGATTATCTGAATAAATTGGTATCTAGATACAAACTGCCAAATTAAAATTCAGCTCTCACTTTTAAGCATAACTATTTTTGCTAACTTTTAATGGTCTCTTCCTGTATTTCGTAAAATACTATAATGTATATTATGTATTGTCAACATATGGTGACGATACCAAATATTTGTCTTCATATTCAAGGTTTGACATGATATTATTCCTCATGCTTTGGTAGAACTTAAGAGCATCCTTAAGAGTACTATGCTACCTTATCATCATGGTTGTCTCGGGTAGAATTTCAGATGCCAAGAAATATTTTCATGTTATTCATAAAATCATCATCTTAACATCAAATTTTATTCAAAATGTTCAGTAGGTATACATTTTTAAAACTATTATATTTTAAATTAAATATACCCATTCCAAG
>NC_042494.1:42841422-42844988 GCF_005508785.2 Acyrthosiphon pisum | reverse complement strand
AACTTAAAAAATTATAAGAATAAATAATATTTAAAAATATAATTTTTTAATAAAAACGTTGTTTTATAAGCAACTTGAAACTATGTAAAAAAATATTTTCAAAAAAATTTACACTTTTTGAAATAATGAGTGTTCGATGATAAAAGAATCACCCTGTATATATATAATATAACACCGGAATTACTATCTCTGATTGGTTTTAATACATCACTCGCCGATTAAGAAAATCCAACTTATTTCATGTTCCTCATTTCCATGTTTATAAAAACAATTATACTTCTACCTCATTTTTCCCCAGAGCTCTGTCATTGGTGAATCGTATGATGGACAATGTTGAATTTTTACTATGTTGCGTAATGTGTTCAGAGTTTCAAGCAGAATGTTTTTTGGAATTAAATTTATTTGTTTAAATTAATGTTTTAAATTATTGAGTCAATTCTTGGTTTTTACTGTTACTGTTATTGTTATTTATTATTATTTATTAATTATTTACTATTATTATGCTGTTTCACTATTAGTATTCTCATACATAGATACTAATACAAATAATACAATATACTTTTTTTAATTTTGTTATTCAAATATATACTTATAAAAGCTATTCAATTTATATCATTATTAAGTTAAGCAGAAAATGTAAACACAGTTATTTTGTGCTTTGCTAAAAGGTTTTAAAATCCATTTAATATGTATAAATAAATAAATATTTTATAAGCTTATATTTTATGTTATAAACAAATTTGAACTAAAAAAATTTATTTTTGTCAAACAACTTTAAAAAAAATTAGTACTCGTCTAGTATACTACCTACCGCAGTTATTTTTGTTTCATTTCATTTTATTTCGGGTAAGTACATTTGAATCTTTACGATAAATAACATATTATAACAGATGTACAAAATTATAGCTAAATGCAGATCAATGTCTCCATATAGTATATGAAGACATGTCAAAATTAAATATGGAATTAAAACGGGAGGAGCAACAGATTTGTTAGACCGACAATTAAAAGAAGAATGGTGGCGGTCCATTAATAAGTAACAAAACTTAAAAACTTATTAGAATTTTTCTGTGATGATGTAAAAATAATATATAATTTAAAATAATATATAATGACGTATAACATACTATAAAATACTTGGCAACGATGATCATCAGTCATCACTCATCAGCAATATACATTAAGTACGTTTTAGTTTTATACATAAATTTTTGTTAAATTTTTTTTTTATACAATAAATTAGTTAATAAATTGTTATTGATATTGTTGTTAATTTGTTATTAATCAATAAGCAGTAGGTAAATGTTTTTTGGTAGGTATCATTTTACGGTAGGTAGCATATACTACACCAACGAAGTAGTGGTAGGTAGCATACTTGACGAGTATCAAAATTTTTTAGTAAATAATGGTTTTTACAAAATTTGGTTTTTTCTTAATAAATTAAACTATAATATTAAAGCGTTTTAATAAATAAACTATTATTACATTTTAATTATACAAAAGCCACTTCCGGTTATAACCGGGAATTTAATAATTCAATTTTTAGTGCCTGAAATTGATGCAAATATGGAGGGCTTGGAGGGAAATAGACCCTCCCCCACCATTAAACTATGCCAAGCCTCCCAAAATTATGATCTCGTGAAGTAAGTAGGTTAAGTAGGTACTAAGTTAATCTAAATGTTTTCTACAAATTACAATTTTGATATTAAGCTCAATACAAATAGAAGATGTCACAAACAAAATATGGTAAAAGAATAAAATTACTATGTGACCTCTTGAATCTTAACCGTGTTATATTTTACCACTGCTATTTTATCTATGCGTATGGTTGTAAGCTACTGCGTTTAGATAATGGATAGGTATTATGTATACTATATATATTGAATGTAAATTATGTAATTTATGTAAATAATAATTTGTATTTGTATACAAATTTATTGTATATTATAATACACATATATCTATAACTATAGCCTACAGTATGTTATATGTCTGTTGGGAGGGGCTAATGGCTATGCCTCACGATTTTTTTAATATATACTATGGGATTCCCCAAAATAATCTGGACTTTTTGTGACTATTTAAGTCTTAGTTTATAAGCAATTTATGACTTAGATATTTTCATATATCATCGTATATTATTATTTAGTTGAGTTATATGCTATTGCGGAGTAAATGTACACGGCACTTGTGTAAGGCATATTATTATAACCTAGAACTTAAATTATTTATCAGTGGCATTGTATTAATATTAAATATATTACTACAACATGAATTTAAAGGCACTCGCAGAAATATAAACATCCCCCATTCTCCCGTAAAAAGTAAAAAGTCAAGAACATTATATTGCTTATATATTTTACAAATGTTGAAAAAAATAAGGTAGAAGGCATCCCCTGCTGGTGCCCTTACATAGATTTAGTTTCAACTTTCAATGAATATCTTATTATAATTTATTGAATTAGATTTATATATTTACAAGCAACTGTATGCATGCCACAAACAACACTCATAAATATCATAGTTTTATGAAGTATTTATAAGAAAAAAAATATAGGTAGTTCATTGTTTAGCAAAAAAAAAAAATGTATAAGTAGGTGTTATCATTATTATTTTGACGGTTTTGCATCTCCTCGTAAAGTGTTACCGAATTACACATATGCGCAAACGCCTACCTCAATGATGTTTAATTTATTTGCCGATTAATCGATACTACGGACAGAGCTTTTTATGCAATTCATTAAAATCTCAAAATAATTAGTACCTAGTCAGTAGGTAGGTATACGTTTACATTTTGTTAAATTGGTCGGCGACCGACAATGAACTATTGTTTATGCACTTTAAATGCATTGCATGAATTATGATTTATAACGAAGGTCACTAACGTCATAAAAAATTGTACATTCAGACTACACAATTGCGTCTACCTTCTGCACACTACAATTGAAGTGTGTGTAAATGCAGATATAGGTAGATATCTATATATATGCTATAGCTTTATAGCATATTATAGACTAATGTCATATTATAATATTATATTATATTACACATACATAACGTTCGAAGTACGCTTTTAAATATTATATGTCTTATCTAACCTACAGTCGTCTCATGTGCACGTTTGCAGCAGGATGACAATCTACGCGTAGTGCATACGATTTGTATGGTAAGTGCACCATTAGTGCCTACCTATAATATGGAACACCGCTGAATTGGCACTGATGATAATAACGACATTGAACACGTGGTGTTTACCTGTATATAATAATATTAATTATTCGGAAGAAAAATTAAGCAAACGTAGACACAACGTCGCGTTCGTAATACGATTCACTTGAACTTGGTTATGGCTAGAGCTCGAATTTATATGCATTTGCATGATTTTACTAAGTGTATGCACGTCTAGGCGGTTCTAAAATGTCCACGGTTCATCTCACACTGAATTTAAACACCAAATTTTATATTGCATATTTTGCATATTTAGAGGATAATTGCATATTGGTTCATAAGTGCATATAATTTGCATATTTAATGGGTTTTTAATAAATTGCCTATTTTATTTAAGA
>NC_042494.1:42822447-42841226 GCF_005508785.2 Acyrthosiphon pisum | reverse complement strand
GGCAGTAACTCAATTTTACAATTTTTTTTTAGAACGAATAATATTTATAGATGATTTTATTTTATTTTTTTTTTTATTATTTTTTTAAGTTTTCTGAGTGTTGTAGACATTTGAACAATTTAAAAAATGAAAAAATGAAGATTATAAAATATTGCATTTTGGTTTTTAAAGTATTAAATGTTTAACCATTTAAATATTCTTTTGTTTATGATAGAATATCTAGTAGGTACTATTTTCCTTGATGTAAAAATTTGTTTTTTTTTTTTAAAAAAAATAACGTTTCATAATGTTTAACATAATATGGCATATAATTGCATATTGAGACACTTTTTCCTTGCATATTTGCATCATATTTGACACTTTTTAAATGCATATAAATCCGGGCTCTAGTTATGACTAACGATGGGGTCACGGGGAGGGGGATCCACAACTCAAAGTGACAGTGTGGCGGCGGTTGACGGACGGATAGCATTTATAGTCTATTTTATACTTGTACGCATAAATATTATGCATGCTCAGTGGTATTATACGACAATTTATTGTAGGAGGTTATATTATGGTATTACGTTTGAAATGTACTTGACATGTAGTACATATTATTATATAGGTACCCGTAGGTACGCCGCGTGGGGCCATACTTCGGTCTCAGACCTCGAGCACCAAATATTGTTTACATATAATTTTTTCTGATATAACATGTCGTCACATTCTAAGATTTCAACAAGTTACAATGATATAGTAATAATAATAATAATATTACACTGTTCCCGAGATCCACTCTATTACGTATAATGGGTTAACATTATCATTATTATTGTTATTATACGATGTCTGGCGATATGGATGGGAATATGGAATACAATATCAAATTAAATTAATATATTATATTAAATTAAACGTGAATTTTATTATTTTTATTGTTCGTACCAGGTAAACTAATAAGTAATATTGTATTAATATATTTAATTTATTTCGTCTACGCCTGCTGCTGCAGCAACTGTGTTTTTATTCCATTGCAATAGCAACGACGCGTATGGTAGGCACTAATTGACGCGACGAGTGAGTCCTCCAAACGATTATCATTGTGCAAGACAATAAGTGATGTATTATTGCATTATAATTTATATAAACAAAACCCAAAAGCTAACTCGGTAGAGTGTAGAGTACAGACACTTTATAAAGAGTACGAGTTTAATGTTTGCCCATCGCCCTGGCTCGTAGCGACGTGACTTGCGGTGTTCGCGAAAATGCGTAATGTAAGGAAAGCAGTAATAATAATAATACATTGTACAAACCCATTAATGAATAATATAATAATACAATATAATCAAGTGTACATAATTTATTATTCATGTACCTACCATCGTTAACTATTAAGCTAACATTTTAACATTTATTTTATATTTATTCAAAACGGTTCATAATAATATATAAAAAATGTTTGTCCCTTTTAAAATGTTGAACGTACAGATTTCTTTTTCAATCGTGTTTGTAATGATGGTATGAGAATTTTGAATTTTCGTAATCAAAAGACAAGTAGGTATACATATTTCAATTTTCGACATATAGGTATAACACGTGATGAATACACTGAAAACACGTTGATTTAAAATACAAGTACGTAGTCGCATTGTAACAATTCGCACATGTGCAATAATTTTCACCGTTATATGATAATAATACAGATTATATAAAGTTTATAAAGTTTGTGTGGAAAATGTTTAACCACTTATTTTATTATAGAGGTCGAAAAAAGGACAGACGAAAATCACCAACGTGGAACATACTATTTTGAGCACAAGAAAAACACTGGACATTCCAAAGTTTGTTTAGGCATTTTTGTTGTACATTTATAGTTTATACTTTTATAGCTCATTGGTCGCAAAACTAATATTGTCTTTTATCTATCGACTCTATCGAAACGGTCACCTGCGAAAGAATAATACAATCTTTTGTCATACGTATTATTATTTTATACATATATAGGTACCTACTAATATTTGATGTATTTTACGTAGTACCTACGTGTACGTTATTTGAACGATTTTTTATTTCGTTTCGTTCAAAGAGGTTATGTGATATATATTTATATATAATATTCTTGGATAGGTTACGTGTGTTGATACTTTTTTTTCCAAAACTAGTTTCGATGACTCTTTTTAAGGTGGATTCCAATTCCCTAGGTTTTGAATTTATACGTTTGTTCGATGTTCCGAGAATAAATTCCACAAACACTATCAATCACGTAGGTTTATACGCGGAAAGAGAAGAAAAAACGCATTGTTTAAAAGCTGTTTTTGATGGCACAGTAGTGAACGTGTACATAATATAATTTTATTATGTTGTACGCGTGCGAGTATAATATTGTAGCTATTTATTGGTTCGGGAATCCAATTATAAGTTTTCTTTTGTTGACCAGCCCTAGTATTATATTATTACTATTATTACTATTCTGCAGCTATACACTATATAGTTCTATATTATATCAGGCATCATCTATATGCCTATACCTATAGGACGTCGTACTCCGGTTCCATATTGACTCCGTATTTACTAATGCATAACATAGCAACTTTTACGTTTAGAAGAATTCGTTTAATCTGTTGATTTTAATATTAAAGTAAGTTGACCTATTATCAAATAAGTATATTGGAATATAATCCTGGTTACGATTTGGCAAGTTCCAATCATTTTAAAATTGTAAATGTCTGTCAATTTTTTGTTAATTTTAAAACGCTCATAACTTGCTTCAAAATTAAGATATAAAAAAATTCTACTTTGGCGCCTCATATAATATTCTTATCTTTATATTTGATTATTGATCAATTCACTCTAATATTAAAAATAACAGAGTAAAATGGGTTCATTTTACATAAATTTTGCTATTTTAAGCATTAGTAAGACGGAGACAACACACACGGGTACGATGTCCTCCTAATTATTGCTGATGTTGCTTTTTCCGTAATCTGATAAATGAGTTGAATAACATTTGGGTCCTAGAATTACCGATAACTATATATATATGATACGAGTACCAGTGCAGTGGTGTGATTAGAGTAGGGGAAAAGAGGTAAATGACCACAGTGGCAACATTTTTGGGATTCCACATTTTTAGAAATTTTTTTATATTAGACTTGTTTTTTTTAAATTTTTTAAATGATTGTATTGTTCAGTGGATATTATTATTTATCTCATTGAAAATGTATAGAATATAAATGTGTACAATCGTATTTGTAAATAAGAAAAAATAAAAATAAAAATGATGTAACATAACATACTACGTAGGCATATTGTATATTATTATAAGTAACATTAATATTCAAGAAGTATCACCACTGGATGGATTCTTCGCTCAAGTCATCAGTCCCTCTTTATTTTATTTTATTTTTTTTTATTATTTTATTATTCTTATTCTACTTCTGTCTCAACACTTATGCTTATTTTAAAAATAATATATTTACAGATTGTATAATAAAACAAATTAAAAAAATAAATAAATAAACATTAATATTATGTTAAATGTACAATACACAAAATCGATTAGTATTTTCTACTCAAATTCAATAAAAACATATTATTATCATACACTAATTTAGCTCGTGTGTAATAAATAATAATGTCCACTATGATAGTATGCACTTACCTACGATATAATATAATATGATCATGGGCGCCCGCAGGAAATTCATCAGGGAGGGGCATAATGAAATCAAACACAAAAAAATACATTAAAAAAAGTTTATTCCTTGTAAACTACAAAATGTGTTAAAATTATATGAAATCCAATACCAAAAAGAACATTAAAAAATAATATATTCCTTACAACCTAAAAAATATGTTAGAATTATATGCTATTTATTCGATATTAAATAAAAACTGAAGTCTTCGTGGTTGTTCTATTGCAAACCTTGTTATTAACTGTTCAATTAATTTATCTTTTCTTATATCAACTCTTTCACGATGGACACTTAATAGGCCATTTAATCGGTCTTCACCCGTCGTAGACCGAAGACAAGTCTTAACCCTTCGTAAAGTGCTAAATGACCTTTCGGCTGCACAACTTATAGCTGGCAAAGACAGAAAAATTATTTTCGACAAATATTTTATCACGAATGTGATATTGTACATTCGATTTATTTTTACTTATCTCCGTTATCTGACAGACGTCGTGTGCGTATGTGTCGTGGTGCGTCGGTCGTCATAAGTGGTTTACACACTAAGCGATTAATATCAATTCGCAGAATTTAAACGTATTTAATTTTGCGCGATTAATGTAATACGCATTATTACGATCAACAACCCCTCACGGCACACACTAAAGTAAACATATCGATGAAATGTTAATAAATTAAAATAAAAGTTAAAATGTTCAACATTCTATTTGAATTCCAGGGGGGGGGCAAATGCCCCGTCTTGCCCCTCCCCCTCCGGGCGCCCATGAATATGATATAGGTAACCCAGTTCTATACTCTGTTCAAAATAAGACGATGGCCCGGCGGCCAAGATGTGCGCATGGGCGTGGCTTTGCTCCGTGGCAGCGCCCGACGTGTCGCCGTAGTGGGGACAGCGTCTGACCGTCACGGAACGAAAACTGGTCGCCGCTAGGTCATCGTCTTATTTTGAACAGAGTATAATAATATATGTGTGGTGAGTGGGCGGCGGACGGAGACACGGAGTACCTCTCGTTTTTAATATTTTACTATTTTAGTATAATCCTTTTAGATATATACTAATCAATAAGACATTTAGATCTTCTGGTACGCATATTTTTTTTACACCTTTGCATCTCCCAGCTCCCTTCTAATATTTGTCCAACTTAAGCACTAATGTACGGTTATACCGACCTCCGTTACAATACATAACTCATCAACTGCTTCAGTATAGATATCAATATGTACCTAAAACCTATATATTTTTGAATTCCAGTTGTACTATAAACTATAAAGATTATAAATATTGCCACTAAACTGTATATACGCGTAGGTATGCATCATAATATATCGTTCTTAATTCATAATTGATATTTATGAAGGTCAGTAGGTTTAAACCATGAAAGTGCATTACAAAGTAACGAATAGTAACTAGTAAGGTGTCCTTACAAATTGTTCTTATCAAATTATTATTATTTTTAGAAACCTATTCTTTAGGCCGGCCGCACACCAAAAGAGCAAAACTGCGTTAAGCAGCATTAGTATTTTTTGTTTTAGTCAACTAAAAACAATTTGTTTTGTATATGCGCATATCAGTTAGTCAAGTCAAGGCAAGACAAGACTAGACAAACATAAAAAATACACAAAATAGATACATTTGCATAACCAGACACAACTGCACAAGGTAGACTTAGTAGGTACCTAATATTTTCGAAAAAAATTTAGAAAAAACAGGAAAGTCTCTTTTTTAAGTCTCACATTGAGAATGTGACTGTAATGGATCTGTTAAATTAAAATTCATTCAATTCTACCCTTCTGAGTACCAACTAAATCCAATCTGCTAACAGAATCTACCCTCAAAGTTGGAGAATGAAGTATTTTTACTGTATCCAAAAGGTGATGACATACACAAAAAAATGTATATAAAACACATAAAATATGTAAAAAGTAAAAATGAATACATTATTTTAATATATTAAATTCAACTCCGTCTAAAATAATTTTCAATAGTAGAGACGCAAAAATATAAAATTTAATATATTAGGTTAGGTTAGGCACCCCAAACAAAGTTTATAATATATACTGTTGTGTTATTAGTATCACAAACATAAATTTAGTCTGATCACCATTTATTATATGCAGGTATATCACTAAATTTTATAACACTGCAACATAGTCGAGTGTTGACTTAACGTTTTCCCTCGAGCGTTTAACCTCTAACGTGTATATGGATAAACAAACTAGCGGACTGCAGTTAATAGCTATAATATATATATTATTACATATTATACTACAATGTAGTCATATAGTACTCGTCTATACGTATAGGGATATATATATATAAATGAATGTTTGTCCGTCCGTCCTTTATGCATTCCTAAACGGCTGGACCGATTTTGATGACATTTTTTGTGTGTTTTTTAGTGGTTCCCGAGGTGATTTTGATTCACAATTGGATCTGATACAACCCGGGGAGGTGCTCGAACAGGGATTTTATAGATATTTATGATGGACATTGTTGTTTATAAATGGTTGCTATTGGTTATAGGATTGATAATTAGTAGAAATTAGTATTTATTATTTTATTGGTTGCATTGGTTAATCGGGCCGGAAGCATGCATCAAATCGAATTTTCGTGCATTTCCTACCAAGGTGGCAGAGATGCACTTTTAGCCGCTCATTGGCGTTGTCCGCAATCCGTGACGTATAGTCGGATTGCCTACCAGAGTGGCTGAGTTGCACTTACAAACACCCAAAAGAAATTGAACAATCATGATTGTGCACAATTTTTTAAGAGTTGTAATTTTTACGGGCAATGAAATGCGCGGTATCATGAATAGTATGTATAGTAATATACATATTATATTTTATGCGGTTCCTACTGACCTCTCATGCGCATTACGATGTTAAATACTTACATAATTACATTTTTCCAAATTATGGACGATAATTTTATTCACAGTAATCTTTATATCTATATAAAATGCTAAGGTAACTGACTGACTTCTATCAACACACGGTCCATACTACTGGACGTATCTGGCTGAAATTTAGCATAAAGATTAGTTATTAGGTATGACGTAGGCGTTCGCTAAGAAATGATTTTTGGAAATTCAAGAAAGAGGAAATTAAGGGGTTGTAAGAATACAACAGTGGTGCCATTTATCCAGCAAAATCAAATTTCAATATATTATATTGACGCCAAAATACAAAACCTACGAACTTGACATTTGGAATTGTGGTTCCTCTAATGATCTAGATATGCAATAAGATGTAAATATATGTGTTTTCACATGAGGTGGCTTTTCCTGGGCAATGCCTGGTGGGACAGCTAGTACTTTATATACACACGATTAAACAAGTATTATGCGCATAACCCTTTTTTCTTTTAACAATTAATGTATTAGATTTGAGTTGATTTTTAGAGTTGGCAATTTTTGTTGTATAAAAATAGCAGTAACATAATTTATTTCAAGTTACTTAAGCTTACAACTTCAAATTATTAAATCCTCACCAAAGCACACTTCTTAAATGGTAAAAAAAATCTAACTATCTGAAAATATAGACTTTAAGTATAAACCAATGTCCAATACTACAAAATTATGCACAAACAATTTTATATAATAATATGCATTATTAAAGGATAATAAGGAAGGAGAAGTGCATCACTGTACTTGTATAATATTATACAATGTGTTGTATTGTTGTAGCGTATATCGTAATATATCTCGATTTTTATGTGTTTATTTTACGAAAATTTTCCTTGGATTTTCCAAACCCATCTAGTTCTCATCATAATATAAATTATAATAATAAATATACAATAAAATTGAATAAATTCTATAGTTTATAAATATAACGATTGAATAGGACTAGAGGAGTTTGAAACTGTGCAGTATTCCAACCAGGAACCTTTGAATAATATATTAGGCGACTAATGACTATAATATTATTATAGTATATTTGTAATTTGTACATCCTACCTTCATCAGCCATCCAGCACGTAATCCTCGGAAAATGGACAGTACGTGTCGTTGACCCTATGCATCGAGTCCGGGGGTGATCAAGACTCGTTTTGTCACCGACGCGAAAACGATTGACCTTATATAGATAGACCATTGGTCGAGATTTTCGGTCGAAATATCATTACACTGCTCAAATACACAGCTATACAGTAGGTAATAGGTATATATAAACGCACTCACTCACGGAAGGGGAAACCGATGTTATCTGCGAGAATCACGCGGACGCGGTGCTGACGGAGACCGAGAAGAAAACGACCACAAGTTGTGACGACTTAGACTTCAAGATAAATTCGCGTGAAGGGAGCTTAAAAAGAAACCGATATCGACAAAACTACAAGAGAATTTTCCTTAGGGAAAATGCATTTTTCATCATACCTATACCTAACTTATGTACAACTTATACACGCAATACACCTATGTATTTTATAGGTTTAAATTATAATTAACTTACGTATTTAATATTTTTGATAATGTTATAACTTATAACGTATGTATTATATTTTATATTATTCGGTATCACCCACTTTATTTTCACAAATTAATACATGTATAAATAAATAATTAAATAACATATAGAATCATCAAAATGTAAAGCATTATGTTGGCAGCATTTAGATTTTTGATGCATAACGACTAATGACAATAATAGTCAATCCGGACATTTGTACATCATTACGCTACCATGTCATTGAGATTAAAAAAAATATGCCAATTCGATTAGAAAAACATTATTTATCAATTACAACAATATTGATAAATTCATAAACATAATATATTATTACTCGACAATTATATACGTGTAATAATATAAACCAGCAACTATACATACATTGTAATATAATGTATTATATTTTAATATTCATCCGTGACAGTGTAGTAACAATATTCATAACAGTAAATCGCATAAAATGTTTAAATTCTATAAAATTAAAATGTTTATGTAATGCATTTTGATTTTTTTTTTAAAGATGTTGCATATACAAACTAAAATAATTAATTAATCAATGATTTTTTGGGGTCAATCGAATATTGATTAAGTATAGAACGTTTCATGAGTCATGAAGTAGGCAGTACGCTAGACACCTATACTTATTTCATCCTCAAACTCCTATTAAGCCACTTGTGTGTTGATTTACTACAATTTTAAATTTGTTCATTTTACAAATATCTAAATTTATATTGTAGTATTAAGTTAGTGAATTATATTTGAACATAATATATATTATGTACTGGTTGTGTTGACACTTGATTGTATAGGCTACTGCGTGTTTAGTAAAATATATTATGTTAATATATTATGTTACTATAATAACATTAATTGTGTAAAAAATATCAGCTATATAATATTATAAAATATATATAATGCAATATGAACGCGGTGACCGGTGACCGTGAAATACGCTTTGAGGTACGACCGCATCGGAGGGCCTGCGGATAATCAGCACAGAATAACCGAAACCTTATAATTCCTACGTATATATTATACAGTATGTAATATATTGCATTATACGTTATTATCTCGTATTCGTCGATTCGATACATCATATATCGATTGGGAGTGCTACGAATTATGCGAGTATAAATGCTAAAATGTATAGATGACGAATGCATATCTTAAATGATAAGCTAAAAATAATAAAAAAATATTAAGAATAATAGATATATTAATTGTATAATATAATTTATAATTAATTTACAAGACCGTGGGGAAAATGAATAATATCTAATAATCATGATTTACATTTGTTTTTAATTTTTTAGACAGAGATTACACCTACAAATACTACCTATAGCTACAGTATTTATTGTAGGTATTAATAACCGATTTGTTTTGTAAACGTATGTAGTTATGTATACTTCAAAAATACTAGGTACTTGTCGACTAATGTAGTAGGTACAAACTCACACTATTGTATAAAAAAAATGACATTGAAAATTGACATTTGAGGTCAGTGACTTAAGCTTTTTGTAAGTTGTAATGATTGTGCTCTACCATAAAAAATATAACGATAGATTTATCTTTAAGCCAATTTATAGTATCAATATATTTCCTATATAATTGCATTTTTAATTTTTGAACCTGTACACTCCATTCAATACTCCGATGAACGTATTGATTTTACATTAATATGTGTTTATTTTAGTTTTAGACACTTTTTTTTAGTAAAAAGAAATATCCTCATTTTATTATCAATTTTGATAGCATAATTTCTGGTAGCATATAATAGGAACTGTATAATTGGTACTTTTGGGAGGTCAAAATTAAAAAATGTCAATGAAAACTTTTTTGCTCCAAAATTTTAAAAATGTAATACATGCAAGGTTCTATATAACCTAGTTGTTAGGTAATACTTAATGCTGGAATTAAGAAAAAAAATTGATCATAATAATTCTAGAAATATTTCAAATCAAATATAAAAATTAAATCAATCTACTAGTAATAAAATTAATTATTTTAATATCAATATATTATCAAAATACTTATCATGAAATAAACTTAAAATTGTAAGCTTGCAGATTGTGTTTTCGTTCGAAATGGTTTTTCGTATGCAAATTATGCAATGATTTATCATTGAATTCAAATTTAACACATATTTAAATTGTATTAATATTATAGTATTTCTTAAGTGAATCATGATTGTTTATTTTTCATGGAATCTTCTTCTAACTTACCTATTGTCCATAAACCGTAAATCATCAATTCAATCAACGTTAGATTGAAAATAATTATATACCTATGGGCTATGGCTTATAAATACAGTCGGCCAGTCGTGTATACTCGTATGTATATGTATGCAAATCGACCACGAGGTACAAAGACACATTGGTTTGTAAGAAAAACCAAGTTTAATAAAATACGTACAATAATATTAATCACTACAATGTCTAAAATAATGTTACTTTTATTATTTAAACGTAATTTGTCTTTAAAAATAAAATAATATTGTGATTATCCATCTAACCTACTTCATGTGGCTCGCATACACAGATTAACAATGGAACGAGTTATCGGTATACTACCCTGTCCATATACACCGGCTTAATTAATATACCGCATTGTTTTTAATTGCTATTTGTTATTTATAAAAGAATGTTAATTTGTTTGACTTGAAAAAAACTTTATTACATGTTATACATATATATTAAGTGGGTACGTATTATTTGGTTATAAATATAGGTGTATAATAATAGTATACTGTAGACTTCTGCTGTGACGTTATTTATTAAATCATTAATAAAATTAGATCTACACAAGTATTCTGCGTGTATTGACGTACTTACCTATATTACATTGTTTTATATTTCATCTCAAAAAGTTTTATCAGTTCGTTGGGTTCAACTATCTCAGCAGTAACAATATTGAGTCAAGTAACGCATTGTCCGACATAAATTACTAACCAGGTTTTTTATCTACTCACACCGCTATAATAATAATAATAATAATATGACGTGGACGTGATAACAAAAGTGGCGTAGGTACTGTTGTAATTTTTCGGAGAATTAAACACGTTCGACGGTGTTTTTTCCGTACTTAATAGACGTTTAATTTATTTAGGTTTTTTTTTCATTGTTGTGATATTTTGATAACGCATGTC
The DNA here is from genome assembly GCF_005508785.2 of Acyrthosiphon pisum. NCBI lineage: Eukaryota > Metazoa > Arthropoda > Insecta > Hemiptera > Aphididae > Acyrthosiphon > Acyrthosiphon pisum. The sequence goes on along the minus strand of NC_042494.1, from coordinate 42,829,955 downwards.
TTGTACACAATAATAATAATATAATATAATATATAATATAATATAGTAGTGTTGTACTTATACCGATGAGCACACGCGAACCTATATAATATTATGCAGTGTCATAAACGTACCTCTGTAGTATATTATCGTAATGAATAAAAAAATAAAAATTCAAAGTGAAAAATAAGAACACAATGCACTTATTTTTTTTTATCAGACGATAAAACGTTTAAGCTGACGCTTGTGCTGCATTGTCGTCAGCCGCTGCAGTGGACCCCGTGCGCATCTCGGGAATTATGTTTGGGGTGCATAATTTATCGCAAATCGCCGAAACCGGCCGCCTTACCCGCGGTATATATTTACGACTTCTACTTTTTTACCTGTATAGTACATATTATACATACAATCCATATATAATATATACATACACATCGTTGCGTCTATCCGTGCCGTGTAGTATACCTTCGCGCTTATACAAATTACAATAATAATAATATAAACTATAGGGGTTTCGCACGTACATTCGGGATGCATAATGACGATAAACATCGCAAGTCGTCAATCCTCCACGGTGTACTGATTGCTATCGCCACCGGTCCATATAATTTTTTTTAACCCGTTAAAAATAGCGTTATGAAAAAAATAAAATGATAAATCGAGTCGGGTTACATACACTATCACGAGTACAACGTCAGCATTTATTCGTTGGACATATTATTTTTACCAGTCATTTTTTCAATGATATGGAATATTAAGTGTGTTGTATAAAATAATCTAAATTTTGAAATTAATTTAAATGTTATTTATACACCACATGTAAGCTATTAAAAAGTACTATGAATACAGGTATAAGTGCATTACGTACACGACTATGAGTGCGCGTGCATTGAAATGCATTGGCAATTAAAACGACCATCCAAGGTTAAACTGCGTTACGACGAATTCATAGACGCTTTACTCGTATAAATTAGCGTATTCGTATGCACGTACGTAAAATATTATGTTATCATAATAATAATTTATAGCTTTGCGATTCGGCTATTCGTTCGTGCTGTCTCGGGACGAGATATTATATTCAAGCACAAACGCATTTTGTCTGCTGCAACGGAAGGCCGCCGTGAGCGTCCGAGTGCATATTATTATTACTATGATTATTATTATCATTATTATCATACCTGTTGCCTGTTGGCTATGTCGTTCGAACGGCGCAATATCACGGACGCTCGTTAAAAAGAAAAATTTTAAATAAAAAAATCGGACATAGCATTACGACGACAGAATCTTATGGGAGAGGCTCACATTTAGGTGGCCTTGGCTTCGCTGCACCGACGCTGTTGCATCATGCGGTGTTGCACCGGCCACCGGGCATAATATTATATACATTTAATCAGAACATACTCACATACAAACCATGGTTAGAATCAAGGCCGTAATGGAAAAAAAAATTTCGAGGGGGGGGGGTCAACATTTTTTTAATATGGATAGGTACTGTACGCTTATCATTTTTAAGATCAAAATATAATGACTCTTGTTCTACTTAAAAAGTTCAAGGGGGTCCGAATCCTTTGTGCCCCGCTCCCCCCTTAGATACGGCCTTATTACCTTATATATATTATATCTTATAAATTTAATATTATAACATATTTTAGAATGATATTAATAACTAATAGGGCTTGGATTTTATAGCGTTAAAAAGTAAAATTATTGAAAAATGTTGTAAAACAATAGCAACAAAATAAAAAGTTTATTTATTATCTCACAAAAAAATCAAAAATTAATTACCTAATGTTAAAAAATTTATAAATTTAAAAAAAAACTAAAATGAACTTGAATCACATCGATTGAATACTATTCAAAATTATCTAGAAAAAATAAATAAATATATTTAGGGTATTTTTCTTATATATGGTATTCACATTAACTATTGTTTACTACGATTGAAAAACACAAAATAAATCAAATTTAATGCATTATTAGCAAAAAATAACACCAAACTAGGAAAATAGAAATTAAAACCTAAAACACTTAAAAATATGCAGAAATTGTGTAATATAAAATCTTAAAATTGAAATCTTATTGATGCACAAGAAAAATGTGAAGCATATAGCATATAGATTATAGGCAATCTGCTATTTTAGCCTGTATCATATTAAATAGTATTTGGAGTAATATTATTATATTCTGTGCGATATATCAAATACAATTATATCCGACTGCCTGAACCCTGAATATTAATATAGTATAAGTATAATATTATTTTACGCACGGTAATAATAATAATAATAAGAAGAAGATGAATAATTTATAATAAACACCACAGATATAAGTAGAAAAAACATCGATCACGGTTTGATTAGGGCTGGCTTATCACTTCGAGTTTTTTTGTAATTAATTTCACTCATTGCATTGCAGCTATGCAGACGCAAAGCCACGGTTTGTGGCATGCGTTATGAGTTATAACTTAGTCTTATATGACTGATAAACCGTATAAATATATTGATAACTGCTGTAGGTATACGTCAGCCACTGATATAAGTCTTGGCTCAACCTACAGTCTATGAACATATAGAATAATAAATGTATCATACAATTTGTGTAATACCTACGCATAACAATTTAACACTGCGCGGGTATAAGTGTATAACATAAACTGTTGGCCGTTTATTATTATTACGTGTTGTGCGCAGTCATATATTATTATCTTTCGCAATAATGATATTATTGATAGTCCTATAGTCGGAGTCCGGAGAGGCGTCCCGATAGACATAAAATGCAATATAATAATATTATTATGGGCAACGGTGGGATTGATATATCATTATATAATGTTGCGGTATTTTACGTACATTATAATATTATATTAAATATTATATATATGTAGGACGTGGGTGTATACCTATATGTATAAAATATTTTCAAGGATTTTGCACGCGCAAACATAATGGTATAGGTGCATTATTATAATGATAGCATATTGGCGTGTGCAGTGTAATAATAATAATATCATGCATAGTAGTTATTAATTTACAACCTAGGAATATGTAATAGAATAAACACTAGCTGCAAGTGCATCGTCTGTCCGACGCGTCGTCTAGCGTCGACGGAACGCTCACACGCCCAGTTGAACTTGAACGATGGCGGTTTTATTTTTCCTCGTTCACTGAAGCCATACCGCAATTTCCGGAAAGGTCATTATTGCATTATTATTACCATTCCGACACGCCGTCGCCGTTGCACCCGATACACTGACCGTGGCCTGTATACTTACCACACGTATGTCTATGTTCACGTCCGTTATTCTTCCAGAATATACACACCCGCGGTCCGCCCGTCCGGCTCGGTTGTCACACGTCAGTTGAAATTATGGGCGTTTGTAAGTTGAGCTCACAGCGAATAGTTGGAAAATAAAAAGTATGATTAATATTTTCATCGGGCAATCTTCAATTTCTAAAATGGGAGATAAATTTTAAACAACTGCAGCAGTGGTAACGTGGGTATACGTCATATACATTTGTTGGTGCGAGAGCCCGACGTTTATATTTGAGTAAACCTATGTTTAATATAAAGAATTGCGTTAATGTTTTGATTTAGTTATTTTTATAATGTTCTAAATTTAACTTCATCAGAGCTTTATAAAAATGTTAATATTGTTGGTAATATATCTTTTAAATATTTTTAATTAGTTGAATTTTTAATATTTAAATTTGAATTGGTTGCAAAGATTTTAAAAGTATTTAATTAATAATTTAAAATTATATTATTCCATGGTATAATTCTGAACGTGATTCGACTGCTTATACGAATCGATTTCATATAGTAACGGCATATGCGCTGCTTTAAAGTTTACTAATTAGTAATTAGGTACTACGGGATTCGGACACAAACTGTGTATAAAAACACGAAAAGTATCGAAAAAAAACGAAAAAATCATCCGGTAGTCGGCTGGTCAGCAGCATTATTTCTAAATGCGAATGTGACCGCCTTGAACCGACTTCGAGTACAAACCACATATACCTATGGCTTTTAAACTTCATTAGCTACGTGAATATATACCAAACGAGGCTTTATAGTAATAAAATTACAATAAGGCTGAGAAAAATAACTTATGGGTGCGCAGTTAACTACACAGTTATGGGGTAAGACGTAATTACCTCAAAATATATTGCGTACAATTTACTACACAGAAATGTATACCTAAAATTTATTGTCGCAATTTACGTTTGTCAAAAACTCATAAATTATTTATTTTCTAATCTCGCCACCCCGCCCATGGGAAATCAGAACGTATAACTTATATAGGCGCTTCAATCAACCAGAATTTATATGTAAAGCACACTATTACACTCAATACTCAAAACCATTATAGTAACTTATTAGCTTATAATGAAAAATTCACGAATTTTTCGTATTTGCAGGTATATAATAAATAATAATACCTATCTGGGTAGTTACTATATATCTGCATTGTGTATCACCGACATGAATATCTTACGGTTAAGTTAGGCGATAATATAATCTTTATAAACGTTTTAATATATCGCGGGTTAGTCGGGCGTATAATGTCATACTCTGGCCCAGTCCAGATTTTGGAATTTTTTTAAATAATTTGATCCGGGCACAATTTATTTATATATCTATGCACCTGAAACTTTGTAGGTGTTTGATATATTACATACATATATGTATACATATATAATATATTAATGTCATATATATATATAAATGCAATTATTCAGGAAATTGTCAGTACTATTCGACAACTATTTAATTAAATTAAACCCTATATAGTTTATAATAATATATTATAACTAATATAATAGGTACTGAACCGGAGAACGCTGCACTGCTGCAGAATACATTCAACGCGATATTCAAGTATACGTTACACAATGTATTATACTAGGTATAATATTATGGATAGGTTGGGAGTCTGCAGTCATATTAAACGTGTAACACGATATAGATATATACGAGTTTTCGATATTTGTATACCATGAGCACACGCATCTCTTATTGCTCATAATATTATATATTACTGTTATTAAATGCGAGTAGTCTGTATGTCTGTCTGGAGAGAGAGGACAGTCAGTCATCTGTAACAATAGATACATATAAATATATAATATATATTTTTTTTGGGGCTTAGCCCCAATAGCCCCCCCCCCTATTTGCGCTTATGTAATGCTAACTCTCAATCACGTAGCTTGATTAATTTTAGCCACTGCACCGCACCGAGCCACATATATAATATTATGTACCTATATAATATATTATTATATATAGATGTGTGATAAACGGGGATATTGATTTGGACCGAAACGGCTCCATATCATCCGGCGGATCCACAACAACGTGTAAGTTTCTACCGAATATTAAAATAAATCCAGTGTATGATATAATAGGTATATTATATATTGTATATATTTAATTGTTTGATAATTTGATTTATATTTTATCGTTTTGAATCATAATAGGGTTTTCATCTAATGTTGTCCGACGCGATTGTGCGTAGTAGATTTATAGGTAATATCTTTTAGGGGTAATACTGTAATAGGGGAGGTATCGAAGCTCTGAATACGTCATATACGTAGGTCATGCGTACAATTTTAGGCGTCCGCGTCCTTGACATGTACATAATATAATAATTTACAATATACAATATACAATATTATAGTGATTATACAATACCTATTCATTATAAATTATAATATTAAACTTGATTTTGCGTATCTGTGTTCCTAACGATTATAAATGTATACAGATACATCATATTATATCTTATAGGTTTTCGTTATACATACTAAATGTTCTATTGTCCAATGGGTACATAAGCCGTGCGCTCATGTATAAAATATTAGATTGCATGCATGTATGGATAAAAAAAACCAATTAGTAATAAATTAACTGGCGCGCGAATCGTGCATTTTTGTGTGTGAGTATATTATGTGTATTATATTATTTTTATTGCTTTTTTACCATGCACGTGGTTTTGCCAATATAAAATATCGAATAAGATTTTATTTATCGATATTTTATCCACTCACAATTTATTTTTAATGTTATTTCTTCGCTACGCAGTACACACGGCGTGTACCAGTGATATCAGTATATTATAATCGTAAATAATATATTATTTTATAATGGCGGCAATGTCGAATAAAATTACAATTCGAATTAACATTAAATAGTATTGAGTTTGTACAAATCTAAGCGCCGAACGTCGAGTCAATTTTTTTTTTCGTTGGCCTGCTACAAAAAAATACAATAATAAATAACACTGATTTGGAGCAAGTTTTTTTGGCGAGTGCAAGTAGTTTGGTTAGATTAGGTTATGATGCAGTTTATGCGTTGCGTAACGACATCGCCACGTAACTGGATGTATATTCCTGTGTTCAAATACTGAAATAAAAAATGTCAACAAACCATCAAGTTACGAGTTAAAGGTACGTTGTCCCTGTGGCGTCATAAACAGGAGAACAGCACGGTGTAATGACGCCACGTCTAGCCGCTGACTATGTCCGGACCGGTATAGTTGACGCTGACGTCGCGTCCTGCAGCCGCTGAAAGGAAAACATACCTTATTTACACCTTATTTTAAATTTTTTCTAGAACATCAACTTTTATTTTGGCACCACTAATGTACTAATGTAATATTAAGTCTGTACCTAAGTACCTATTTTTTGAAGGTTTCCTATGAACAATTCTAGAGGTTATAAATAGATAGTAAAAATTGGAAAAAAGCATAAAAAATAAACATTCATATGTTTTTACATTTTTTATAAGTGTTGAAAAGGTAAGAATATAAGTATATATATTAAAACTTACAAAAATAAAATAATTTACCAAATCTTATAAGTAGATACATTTTCCCGATTAACATCACATCTATGATACGATATTATATTCATAAATCGATAAATCATATGAGTACCTACCTATATAATATAAGCATCAGCGCAGATCAAATCGAAATAATCCGCTTGGAGTTCTGGGTGCCCAAAACCCAAGTGCACTAAAACCTAGTCAATAGAGGATGGGTGCAAAATTAATCGCATCACTTCTATTTTATACCCTAGTCACTCACACCTAACCATCTTATTATCAGTTATACAGGCGTCAACAAATATAAACTATGGATTTTTTAAGCCAGAATCGATCCGACAGTCTCTCATTACGCTGTTATCGGAGTTTATAATTATATAAGTTTATTATCACGGATAAGAATAAAGAAAACATAATTTAGATATTTGTCGAATAGAGGAATTTTATTATAATAATATATACCATATGTACAACGGGAACATTGCATAATATTATTAATCATTATATTAAGATGACACTATAAATATTAGCTATTTAAACCACCGAATAAACAGCGCATTAATAGTTGCTCTTTTTTCACCATACTATAAATATTATGATATGTTATACATTACATTAGGGGAAAGACGCTCCAGTATCTATCTTACACACGCGTAACATAATATAGCAAATCTAATTACCGGATTCTACCTATAGTTTATTCA
>NC_042494.1:42817193-42818554 GCF_005508785.2 Acyrthosiphon pisum | reverse complement strand
AATAAATGTCAGTTCCAAGTATCGTAATTCCAGCAATTGATTGTTCCGATCAATATATTCCAATCAAAACTAAACCCAATACATTATTTTCAAATAACTGTTTTCCAAATAATGTATGATTTATTGTTTTCGTAAAAGGTCTGTTCCAAGAAATGTCATTCCAAGAAAATACGGCCGCATTATAAAACGTTCCGTGTGTACACTTATCAATATATTTGCGTTTTACGCACGGCTATAGATACTATCTTTAATCGTGGTTTTACGTCATTAACCCATTTAACCCAAGATAAAGAAATATACAATAAATTAAACAATAATAATATTGTAATATGAAACATATAAGTACGGATTATACATTTATACTTTAAAAATTAATTATAAAATGTTAAAAGTAATTTTAGTAATACACGTTATATACGTCAAATAATGTTTTAATTCTTTTTGTTTTGTCAAAAACGAATTAAAAATATCGCTCCTGTAAGGTAATAGGTACTGTGATACTGACTTAATACTAATAGTACTGGAATTTTAATTAATTTCAAAAAATCAATAATAGATTATAAATAGTAATACAATAGGTAATAAAATACATTTGAAGTTAATTGGCACGGTTTATATTAACACTTTCAGATATGTATCTAACTAATATTTGGTTTTTTCAATAAAATTGTTGCATGGTAAGCAGTAAAGAGATTTTTTGGGCAACTTTATTTTTTCGGACAATGGTTGTACATTTTTTATATATAGAGATCTTTTAGTTCTTTAATATTTCATAAATCATAATAATATAATATCCAATCCACCACGCATTCGTTACCGACGTCGCGGTTGGTCCCGTAGACCGTATGGACAATAATTGAATATCTATAAGGTGTTGTGTGACCTAACCTATATATATATAATATACATTATGGTCCATAAGGTAAACCTATAGGCAATAATTAAAAGGCCAACATTTTTCACCTGTACATGAGCTACAGAGATCATTATTTTATAATACTACGATACTCTACTCGTATTATATACACCTCCAGAAATCCAAATTTTTATCGATGTCGGTCTGGTCGTGCTATTAGTCATTATATTAATTTTTTCTTTCGTTTTAGTGATACCTACTTGTTGCTATTCAGCCGTATGTTCTTGCGCAGGTGCATACGCCTTATGTGGTGTACCCTACTTGAACATCCTGTATCAGTGTATACTGTATTGTAAAGAATTTTAAACTGTCTGTCAGCCGGTGTTGGTGAGTTGCGGCCCGATCCCTAAATTATGTACGAATTGCGGCCCGTGTTTATGAAACAGACTTACGAGTTGCGGCCCGTGTTTATAAAACAAACGTACGAGTTGCGGCCACATTTATC
>NC_042494.1:42813960-42814958 GCF_005508785.2 Acyrthosiphon pisum | reverse complement strand
AATACAAAATTTTTAATTTTTATTTATCAATTATAGTTTTTAATGATTCTTTATCAAATGTAGATTTTTTATTAAATACAGTTTTTTTTTATTAAATATAGATTTTTTTATAAAATATAAATTTTTTAATTAATACAGATTTTTAAATGTTTTTTTATCAAGTATAGAATTTTGTATTAAATACAGATTTTTTAATGATTTTTTTTATAAAATAGATATTTAGATAGATAGAATTTTTTATTAAATACAGTTTTTTTTTATTAAATATAGATTTTTCACTAAATACAGATTTTTCATTAAATATAGATATTTTAATTAATACAGATTTTTAAATGTTTTTTTTATCAATTATAGTTTTTTAATGATTTTTTAGGAGCGGAGTGGAGTGGTACGGGGTTACCCCGCGAAATGTTTGTCCACTTCTCCGCTCATCTAAACTTTGAATATTTATCTCATAAACTACTCGTCCCAAATTCGATTTTCATGTATCAAAATATTAAGAAAAATATTCTGCTATGGAATAAAAAATTAAAACCCTATGTTGTCATTCAAAAAAGTAAAAAACTTAAAAAATTTTAAGGATAAAAAATATTTAAAAATATAATTTTTTAAGAAAAATGTTGTTTTATAAGTGACTTGAAAGTATGTAAAAAAATATTTACAAAAAAACTTACACTTTTTGAAATAATGAGTTGTTTGATAAAAGAATCACCCGGTATACGAGGAGCCTTTTATTAAATTTTCAAGCTTTTTTTTTTTTTAAATTGACAAAATATGGAAAAATCACGAAAATTAGAAAATTATTTTGAGTAAAGAATTCGTAAAAATTTTTCTTTTTAAATCTAAGATTTTAAAATTTAATATAAGATTCCTTATATAAAAAAATTTTTATAAAAAAACTATTTTCTAAAGAAAAATCGTTAAAAAATCTATATTTAATAAAAAATCTTTTTTAAAAAACTTATTTTATAAAAAAAAATCATTAAAAAATCTGTATT
>NC_042494.1:42813070-42813910 GCF_005508785.2 Acyrthosiphon pisum | reverse complement strand
GAACATACATTTGTCTTTACAAAATCTAAATTAGTTAACGTTGTCTGATTTTGATTCTGAAAAAATATTTGAATTTAACAGAAAAATGTCTGTAGATCGTACGAAACATTTTCCGTTTTTAATATTAATTTTAATTATGATCCGAAAAAGTTGATATTTTCAAGTTTTCAATTACAGTTCACAATAATATACAATTTAGATTTTAAAAAGTGCTTCGTAGGATCTATAGACAATTGTCTGGCGAGTTGAATTTTTTTTCAGTATCAAAATCGGACAACGTTAACTAACTTTAATTTTCTCAATATTTTAGGTCTTTTCAGCTAAAATTGACGAAAGTAGCGAGGCCCCTTAATGCAAATTGCTAAATCATTAGACAGTGTTTATTAAAAAGAATATTATTTTTAAAACAAAATTACTATATTTTAATAATATATTAAGTAGTCATTCTTTAAGAAGAGCCCAATGTTTCACCATGAAATAAATATCAATTTCATCAGTTAAATATTCGTTACAATTTAATAAGTGATCTACTCCCGTAGTAGAACGTTAGTGTTCAGAAGACAAATGTATTAATGTATTGAATACATTTTTGAATTCCATTCTGTAAAAAGCTTTTATAATGATTGAGCACTGTGTATAAGCATTCGGGTATATCTTTTTGGGCTTCAATCTTCTTCGATGGTGTCTATTAAAATCTTCTTCTGCGTTAATATTTAATTTTTTTTGCAAATATTATTGCACTTTATATTAAATTATCTACAAGATATACGATTGCCGCCACTGAGTTTATTTATAGACTATAGTTAATATTAGAACAAATTGATATGTTATCGAATTTGG
>NC_042494.1:42764137-42812238 GCF_005508785.2 Acyrthosiphon pisum | reverse complement strand
TCTGTCGTACGCGCATAAATACATGTCAATAACTCGATAAATATATCAATTTCACTAGGTAGGTACACGAATTTTACAGAAACAAATCAAAATTAGTTAACGTTGTCTGATTTTGATTCTGAAAAAATATTTGAATTTAACAGAAAAATGTCTGTAGATCGTACGAAACATTTTCCGTTTTTAATATTAATTTTAATTATGATCCGAAAAAGTTGATATTTTCAAGTTTTCAATTACAGTTCACAATAATATACAATTTAGATTTTAAAAAGTGCTTCGTAGGATCTATAGACAATTGTCTGGCGAGTTGAATTTTTTTTCAGTCTCAAAATCGGACAACGTTAACTAACTTTAATTTTCTCAATATTTTAGGTCTTTTCAGCTAAAATTGACGAAAGTAGCGAGGCCTCTTAATGCAAATTGCTAAATCATTAGACAGTGTTTATTAAAAAGAATATTATTTTTAAAACAAAATTACTATATTTTTATAATATATTAAGTAGTCATTCTTTAAGAAGAGCCCAATGTTTCACCATGAAAATGTAACAACTGGGGTGAGCACTGCACAGTGTACACGCTCGGTGAATCACTCCGTACACCATCCGAGTAAGTATTATCCGGGCATTAATGTAACGACGTTACAAAATGTACGGCGATAAATGGGCGAGTGGAACGTCGCATTCTATTATTGTTGTTAATGTTGTTGTTATACCATTACATCGTTTTGCCGGCGGCGGAGCGTTAAGACATTTGGCCGCGGCGCAGTGCTCCACGTCTCGGCCGCTCTCTCCGCGGTGGCGGCAGTGGCGATGCGCCCGTCGTCGGCCGCTGCCGATGTTTTTCGCGGTGCAGCTCGCCGCATCCGGTACCGCTGATGGATGCAGTCGTCGTCCCGCAATACCGCGGCCACAACAGTTGGCGGAGCGGACGCGGCACGGCGATACGGCGGGCGACGAAACGATTGCGTTGGCAACCTTCTTGGCACAATCCACTTCGATGTGGACTGCGGACAGTCCCTCAGCCACAGTCTTGTATTTTCGTTCGCATTCCATTCCGGCGATCTTTCTTTGCGTGCGTGCGCCCGAGACCAGTGTGACCAGTTTCCGCGCGTTCTTCCCGGAACGCCGCCGCTAATTGCGTACTAATTCAAGTATTCGACTGCCGCGGCCGGCAATAAATATGAAAACAATAAGACAATGATAATTGGACGACGGGCCAGTGAGAGAGATATAAACAAAAACAAAACTGTAAAAATAAAAAACAGATAAAAAATTATTTTTACACATACACACATGCGCCGTCGCGTATACGAAATAATAATAGTAATGAGGTAGGTTGAATACCTACCGTATAGGTATTTTGCAATTGTCACTGCGCGCGGTGCACTTTGGCGGCGCGTCGTGTCCTCGGCCCGACGACGACGGCGAGGAGGAGTATTATTATTATTACTGGTTTGTCAGGCCGAGCCGCAGGTCAGGACGCACATGTAATACACCTTCATGTGTCGATCGTGCGCGCGTGTGTACGTATATTACACAGTATAAGGCTGTGTAAGGTTGCACTCCTATACGAGTAGGATATATTATGCATTATGCATGTATGCGTGTATGAGCGCGCGCGCGAAAAATAAAATAAAAAATTGATAATCGTCGCGTTGTCCGGAGACCGTCCGACGGTAACGGCGATAATATTATTGTAATGCATTCGAAACGAGTTGAACCGACGCGCATGTTATTAGTTATTACTATCGTTATCGGAAAATATAGCTACAGATACAATAACTTGCTCGCGCGCGGCTTATATATTTTACATATTTTTTACATTCCAGTTAATTAAAAATTGCGGGCTTCTATAGAAATTACATTCAGCACAATAATAATATTACCATGGACATTGTCGTCGCATAATCGTTACATATTGCTATTTGTTGTGCTGCGTGCAACTGCGGCGATTGGCGGCCGCGGCTGGTGAGCTAGAAAATCGCTTCGCGCGCGTAATATTTTTTAAAAATAAAGTTTATAAAAATAATAATAATCTCGTGTGGACGCGTGGTCGGTGTACCTCCGTGCCACGGCCACGGGCCGCGGAGAACAGTAGATTTCGGTCGGAAGAACAATATCCGTTGTCGGGCGTCGGCGATTCTATATAAGTTAGAGAAAAAAATATAACAAACCGTCGGCGACGGGCGTGAGAAATAAAAAGATAAACATTACACAGTTTGCCATAATAATATAATAATATGTGCATAATAAAAATATATACACCGTGCACGTGTTGCATTACTGTAACAAAATATAATGATAATAGCGATAGTTGTTGTACTCGACACACGTCACCGTATCTCGGTTGAGTGTATACAGCGTGCCCGCGGTCGCAGTAAATTAATAACACTATAATATGTTCGTTATAATATTATTATTATTTATTAATATTGTAGATGAGTGTGTGTGTGCATTTGGTATATTATTATTATCGTCATTATTATACATCGTAATAATAATAAAAATAATAATATTATTATAGTAAGTTGTTATGCATGTGCCTTCGGCCGTCGCCACCGCCGGACGAAGATGACGAGAGGTCAACGTTCGGTAATATTTTTTCGCCGACGTCTGCGTCTGGCGGTTCGGTAGTAGTAGTCGCGCACACACACACACAAGCACATTTCACATGCACACACGAGCGCGCGCTACGGCCACACAACGGTGTGTGTGCGTGTGAGAACCGCTCACGACACACCCGAAACACGTCTGTCTCACTTTCGGTCCACCGACCGCGTGCAATCTTCTGCGTACCTAGTACCTACGATACCGACGTATCGTTCGCGGTCAAGTTGTCCGAAAGTCTCCTCCACGGGGAAAAGTGCCGACAAACGAAAAATGACGCACAGAGATTTTGGACATCAATGAAATATCATACTACTGTTGTTGAAAACTGAAATGTACCGAATGGCTAAAATGGCTAAAATTGCCATGGAAAGATGTATAAAAATCATAACGTTTAATAATAGGCTTTTGGTTTCGTAGGTGGGCTATTAAATTGGGGCGGTAGAAGCCCGATAAACTATCCGTAGGTTGACAAACCCACCCCTAGGTCGACAAACTTACCTCTAGCCACGTCCAATAAAAAAGAGGATATTTCTACAAATTATTATTGCCCAATTATACACGATTACATAACTTTTACATATTAAAAAAGGTAATGAGAAGCATAAAATGAAAAATGTATCCTAATGAAAGATGACTTCTAGTCTTAGGCCTGGGCCTCTTCCAACCGTAAACAGGCAGTAGATCGTATTGCCGTCGAAAACGAGTCATACCTAGTTACATTCAGTACGACACATGCCGACTAATATTATACGTGTTTAGAAAACGCACTTTTCCGGAACAACAAAACAAAAAACATAATATTATGACGCTGGTGTGCGTCACGTTTGTGTGCGTGAAAACGTGAGAGCTCGTATGTGTCGGTGCTTGGTCTATAAAATAATAATAATAATAATAATAATAATGTGACGCGGTGAATAATTTCGGGTTTCGGCGACTAGACGGTTGCGCGCGCACAAGCACACGTACAACAAGGATCCGCCGCCGCTGCCGACGACGACGCCGCCGCCGCCGCCCCTTGTCTGGTCTCGACGTCTGCCAACGTCGACGTCTGCCAACGTCGCCGCCGCCACCGCTACCGTTCCGCCCGGCCCATCGTAGCGCACACTGGTAACCGCGGTATGAGTGTGTGTGCGTCTGTGTGCTCGCACCGCTCCACTCCTCCCACCACGCCACACGTTCCATCGCAACACTCTGTGTGTTCTTCCCACTCTGTTTTTCGATGCGTGTGCGTCGCCGCCGCCGTCTGCGTGTCCGACCACCGCCGCCGCCGCCGATCGGGGGCCAGCAGCGCTATTACGTTCGACTCGGTCACGGCACCTCCACCTCCACCGCTGCCGCCGACGCCAACACCGCCGCCGTCACCACTACCACCGCCACCATCGCCATCACCGCCGCCTCTACTACTACTACTACTACTACTACTACGCTACTACTGCCGCCGCAGTCGCACACAGTCATTCGTGTAGTATACGCGCGCCCGTTAGCGAGTGTGTTCGTTTTGTTGTTCTCGTCCGCAACGTGTTTTTTTGTTTTTTGTTTTTGTTTTATCATAACCAACCATAAATATATATGGTATATATATAAATACTATATGAATGTATAATATTAAATTATAATATATTGAAATAAAAACGTTACATTTTTTTTTTGTTTGTCCGACTGTTTTACGTGCGTGTACCGTGTGTTCCGAGTGTGCGTATTCCGTGTGATATCGTTTTGTGTGCGCGCACGTTCTTCTCATACCAAAGGTATTACAATAATAATCGTATAGTATGCTTTTTGCGCGCGCCACGGTACGCGTTTAAACGCAATTTCATATTTTGTAAGTAATTTTCGAATTTTTTTTATAAATTGAATACGTTTAATCGTTTTGGACTCGGGCCGGTGTTTGATCCGTTTCCGCGAGTGTTTCCGTAGCATGCGCGATTTTCACAGAGCTTCTAACGACCCATACCGGTGTATACCGGTTGATGCTGTTGTCGTCGACGTGGTCCCGCCGCGACACATGCCGTCGTCGACACGACCGCTGCGGCCACCGGTGATTGTTGTCGCGCGATCGTCCGCGGACTGCGGGCATGACGTGTCCGCGTTCGCCGCGGCGATATGAGTGCCGTCGTCGCAGTCGAGCAGTGACAGGAGCATCACCGAAATCGGTAGCACCAGTAGTAGTAGTAGCAGTAGCAGTAGTAGTAGACGTAGCAGCAACAGCAAGAGAAGTAGTGCGGGGAACAGACATCCGTTCGTAAAACACGAGCACTTGATTGTGTGGGCACGAAGAAGACGACGACGACGACGACGACGACGAAAACGACTACTGACGGACGACTCGACCCGAACGGTCGAGATGGACGACGACCACCACAACGATCAGCAGGTGAACAACCCGCACATAAACAAAGTGCTCAAAACATACCAGATGAGTGCGCCCAGGAGCCTGCAGGGACCGAACTCGGTGCTGGATGAACCGTCCGGCGCTGCCGTGGCCGTGTGCTCGCCCAAGGCGCCCATGCCCACAGCGACCAGCGGCGACTCTGAGTCCGGCGGCGGTAGGAAGACACCAGCACCAGCGCCACCACCGCCGCCACCCTTACATCCGGTGCTGTACGTGCCCGACCAGTCTGGATGTGAGCTGTTTGAGACGGAGCTGGAATGGGAGAAGATCGCTTGCTTCATGGTGGGCGGCGAGATGCGGTTGTGCCTGCCGCAGATCCTCAATACGGTGCTCCGGGACTTTACGCTCACTCAGATAAACCAGGTGTGTGACGAGCTACGCATCTACTGTTCTCGGTGTACGCCCGAACAGCTGGATATGCTCAAGCACTGCCAGATACTGCCGGTGACGGCGCCGTCATGCGGGCTTATGACCAAGACGAATGCCGAGCGGCTGTGCTTCGCACTGCTCCATCGGATCCCGCCACCCGCGGCCCCGGTGCCCGACGACGTCGTCACGTTCTCGTTCGAGGTGTTCCACGATGTGTTCGGCAAGACCCGGGGCGTGTGCATGCCCGAACTGTACACCGAGAAGTTCTCGGCGTGCATACAGTGCGTCGAGTGCAAGGCGCTGTTCGCGCCTCAGCGGTTCGTTAACCACATACACCGGTTCACAGGAACCAATTCGTGCCACTGGGGCTACAAGCGCGAGAACTGGAAAGCGTACGTCAAGGTGTCGCATGGGCACCCGGACTACGCGCAAGTGGTCAACCTGTTCGAGACGTTTAAGGAGCAGATCGACGAGTCGGCCACTGCGCACTTTTCCTCTCGGAAACGAAAACAGGTAAGGCAATAATAATAATAACATTTAATCTATGATAAAGCTCGCAGTCGTTATTATTAATTGTGTCATTAGTATCGCGATCGTAGTAAACATTTTAAAAATAAACAAGTGCTATGGTCGGACTAATAATATACCGATATAGCTATATATAGTTAGATTCCAAGTACTAATCCATTTACGTCAAGATAACGTAATCTGTGTAAACCCCATTCGCTGACTAGTTGTAAAGGGTAGACCCGATTGCAAACTATTAACATTTTTGGGAACAACATTACGTATATTGTCGAATGACTAGGGAATCCTAAAATACGACACGATTGCATTATAAATTATCTCCAACGTTGTGAAATTTTTAATTAGGTTTGCAATTTTCCAAATACACGTTTAAAAATTAAATGATTTTTTGTCCGCTCAAATAAATCTAAACAACGGTTTTTGGTTAAAAATTGACGGAAGTACATATATAAAATACATTCATCGTTTCACTCAGAATCTAAAATCCAATGGAAATATCAACTTGTACAGAACGACAACAACATCAATGATATTGTAGACGACGTGATATAATATCGTCGTCAGAGGAATAGGATCAGACCCGTTTTCCCGTCAATCGGCGTTTTCACACGACCTCGCGTGTATAATTCATATTTCATAACATATACCTCTGCTGGTTCTCTGTTGGTATACCTACGAGTCGTTGAGCCGATTAAATAGCGATTTAAAATCCGACAGTAGCCCACGTACATAGAACGACTGTGCGCCGCAAAACGAGCGCGCGCGCCCGATAGATTTACAGTAATCGACGCAATTTAACATTATTGTGCGTATGGAGGTACACGATAATAATAATAATAATAATATATTAATATAATCATGATAATGGCAATAACGTTATGCACGCGCGCGCCATTCGAATCGTCCAGAATAATGTGTGTTTTTATAATATCGCGTGGAGTGAGTGAGATAGAGTGACGGACACGACGAGGTCACTTATTATTATTGAGGCGCTCGCGTATGTGTGAGTGTGTTGCGGCTGCGTTGACGTTAGGCTTGTTCGTCGTTAGGTGGATGCGGCGGCGGCGGGAATGGTGTGCGGCAGCGGTCGTCGTCAGGACAGCGGCGCGCAATAACAAACCGTACGAACGAAAAACAAAATCAAATCGTGCCCTCGTGCGTATGTGTGTCGCGAACAAGACGATGTTCGTATGCATTCGCGTGTGTGTGCGTGTTCGGCGAGTGCTGTCTATATATATAATGTTATTATATTATATTTTATAGCCAAGGACACGACGACGACGACGCTGCTCGTTCTCGAAGCTCTAAACCGCACTCACGTCCGACTCGCCCACCCACCCACCCATCCATAAAATATGCGCGAACGGTCGACGGAACGAACGTAATATTATTACATATTATTATTATTATAAAATGCATCTCCTACATTGGCTGCGTGCAATAATAATGCGCGCGCGCCATCCGTCTCCGACTGCGACTTTCGTTATCGTCGAAAAACATCGGTTTGTATGTCGTGTGTGTGCAACGTGTCCCCGCACCTACCCGTCCGTCTTTTATCTTTCCGGCTCGCGTACTACGACGACGACTAGACTATTTGATATTTTATTGTTGTCGCGTTATTGACCGCCGCTGCCGCTGTACACAGGTGGTTCTTCGAGTTCTATTTTTCGAATTATTATTGCAAATTTGTGTATTTTATTTCATATATTATTATTATTTATTATTGATTATGTACACGACGCGGACCTAATGCGACTTGTGAACGTGAGTTCGCTGACGATTTAGGGACTGGGGAGTAGGGACGACAACCGATATTATTGTGTTTTTGATCGGCAGCCAGGGGAACTGGTCGGTTATTTCATCGCGGCCGCGGTGTGACGTTGCGGTCGGTGTCAGTTGACGGCGATGAGAAAACGTTTTCTATAATGATACCTACGCACAATAATATTATAATGACCGCCGGCCGAACGCGTTATCCGTTTCTCTCGAGTATTTTTTTCCAACGGAATTCCGCAGTAAATGTTTTTATTTTTTTTTTAAATTTAATTTATAGTTTCAACATACCAAATGTTTTTACAAAGTTTTAAATTTACAATAAATACAATAAATATAAATTCATGGGTAAACAAAGAAATCTTTGTGCCACTGCCTGGTTGGTCTTCTAGGAAGGTGGTAGGCGTGGTTTTAGTTTAGGTTTGATGTTTTTTCACCGATTTTGTAATGAAGAGGCGAAAGGCTCTTTCAATAACTAATTTTATTTAGATTATTATTGAAGGTTTTGTATGTTAATTATCCATTTTTACAGGTATCCCATGCTGATGTCGAATTATATTCTTAGAAATTTGTTTTGTAGAGTTGGTAATTTTTTAATTTTCGTTGGCGTGGTGGCGCTCATTGTGGGCATGTATAAGTTAATAGTGGCTATACTTATTATGAAAGTATAATAATATGTTAGTAGAGAGTATTTCATCTGTAGGGTTGTGGTGAATTTAGTAGAGGGTATAGGATTTTTTCATCCCTGCTGTTCTACTGGATATTATGTTTGTTGATTTGTACTAAGGCTGGGTTCACGTATTTTTTTAAAGTAAATACTTTGGCTTCACTCTTGGTGAGATTAAATTATGTTTAGCAGTAAACGTGTTTTGACTTGCCGAAAGTACTTTTCACGTCGACTCGGGCGTACGAGCAACTATAATAATTATAGTTTTTCCTAGAAATCAAAACGAAATCAATAAAAACACATAATAATCATTAAATGTACAGGCATTCATATATTATTATAAAATATTATGCACTGTATATAGTATATTATTATCCGAGTTATTATCGGTGTTTGCCGTCAAGGGCCCAAGTTATAGTAGTTGTGCCTTTATTATACCGCTTCCGCCGCAACTAGTTTTTACTGTAAATCGTAAACTATATTATAAAGTTTATCGTCCCATTCATACAAATCCGACAATATTACCGCGGTAGGTAGGCATATTATAATATTACGTTGTACGTACACGATTATACTTATGTTAATTATACAATATAATGACGATATTTTATATAACAGTGGTGCGTACAACAGGTTGGATCGGATGAACATTTTTAAATGCTTAGACCACACCGTCGTCGTGGTTGGTCGCATGGCGTGCGTGTTTTATTTTCAACAGAAACGTGATTTTCGCGAAAACGAAAAGAGATTATAACAAGACGACGATCGCGTGTACGAATCTTCGTCGACGCGGATAAACAGAAGATAATTATTATACCAACCGTGGTTATGGTGCACCGGTGGTGGGGACTAAAGGTGTAAAATATCGGTTTTCGCAGCCCGTCTCAGGAGTATACGTGAGTGAACGCATTCGTGTGGTGTCGCTACCGCTGACATTTAAGTAGCATTAGTGGTCACTGGTCAGTCATTATGGCGGCAGTGATTTTATAACGTTATTATATTATAATAGCGTTATAAAATAAAATAAATTGCGTTTGGCGGCTAGACCTGTAGCATCCAACGCGCGTGCTAGACAGATCATGTATTATATTATTTAGGGATAAAAACCGTTTTTAAATTCATTGAAAACGAAAAACGTAGATTAAAAATGTTTAAAAACTTTATCAGAATATTATAAAACTATATTTTTCTTTCGCATGGAAAATTGGGCTGCTTAGTCAATGTTTTAATTCATTGTTTTGTACTTTTGTTGTTTGCATTTAACATGAATATAATATGTATTACATTAAATAGGTTTCTGAAAAGTTAAATTTTTTCAAAACACATTATTTTCAAGTATAAATCATACTTAAATCCTCGAGTAAATATTTTTTTTTTGTCGATGGAAATTCGTTATCCCGTTGACTGAAGAAATTCAGCGACGGCGCAATGTTACGGTACGAAGCGTTCACTCGCGAATCGAATAGGTAGGGAGGAACCACGTATAGTTTAAAAACGTCCGGTAGAGCCTCGCGCACAAAATATCTTCTTGTGACGGAAAACGATGGTCGGTGAAGAACTGAAGAAATCATATCCGTCGCGGGCGAGGTTGTCTGAGACCATAGGATGTATTATTTCCATCATCTTTTTTATATATTTCCTGAGTTGTTTTTTTTCTGTTGTTTACGGTTTCTATATTATTTGGTATTATTGTTTCCGTCGCCGGGCGCGGTTATGACAGGTTGATTGTATGGACCATTGTTATTGCGTGCGACGGCAACGGGTCGTCTTCGTGTGTTGCGTTTTCGTTTTGTTGTTGTTTTTGTTGTTGTCGTAGTTGTTGTTGTTGTGGTTGTTGTTGTTGATGTTGTTGTTATTGTTGTTGCTATGTTTTTGCGACGAACCGAATGAAAAACGCGTCGAAAACAAAGAGAACCGGCCTCGCTTAACCCTGCTCCGCACCGTCGCCGATGACTTCGAGTGTCTTCGCCCGGGCCGCGTTGATCCGGCGGTGGCGGACAATGGAAACAGGAATCGCAGTAAAAATAATAATATAATAGGGAGTGAGTGAGTTGGGATGATGATGACGGCGCGAGATGAAACAGCGAGTGAGAGAGACGTGGACGCGTGGATACTTGTATGCGTGTGTGGTGATGGCAGGGGGTGAAGAACAGGTCTAACGAGCTCAGGTGAATGGCCAGTGGGAAAAATTACGGAAAAATATCCTTTTTAGGAACGTACGTCCAACGATCGTATTACTTTAATATCCATATAAAATATACGTACTATATGTGTACTTACCTCTTACATAGAGGTGTTTAACATATTATAAACATATTTATAAATCTTTTGGTACAGCACATATTGTATTATGTAAATGCGTTGCCGTTTGTGTGCGATTTCGGAGGTATTTTCTGTAAACGCTGTCGATCTCCCGCAGCAGATCTGAGCCCGCGAATAACCGACCCCGATCGGGGATATGATTGAAGAATATACCCACGTGTATCGGGTTACCACTCGCGCATTTTCTCGGTACACCCCGTCGTTGTACCACTTGTATCAGCATTCAGCATTTATACAATTTCGGTAGATGGTGGCCACGTTAGACGTTTTTGGTTTTTCTATATTATTATTTTTTTTTTTTATTGTTCTTATTTAACATCGGTGACATTGGCCATTTGTCACAATTATTTTTGTTAAATTAGGTTATATTTAAAAACTTTAAAATTTGCGTAGTGGCGTCCGCGTCGGGTCCGAGTACTACGTCAAATGTATGCGTATGGGGGCATTCGGTGATTACGTGGCTGATTGAGAGTTCAGTTCCACAAGAATTCCACATTGATTTTTTCACGAGGTATCCATGAGCAAGACGAGTGTTGGACGGGTGTGCCGATGCGGAATCTCTTGATAATTACCTTATCCCTTCTAATATAATATATATTATTATTGCAGATATTATAATAAACTCGATAATAAATGACACGCGTAAGTACAATATTATTATCACGACGATTATTCCCGTTTTTTTCAATATGTTTACATATCATCTGCAATCGATATTTTTTCTCGACTGGATCCGGTGACCTGTTATCGTCTGTCTCTGAGGGTTTGTCAGCGACAGGCTCTCGTATAATATATTATGGGTTATGTAGTACCTACCTATGTGTAGGAATTCTCGGAACGTGAATTCTCTAACGTGCTACCCCGAGTTAGGGTCGCGCATATCCGCATAATATGATAAACCGATCCGGACGTCTAATGTGTATGTAATATGTATATTATATTATATAACCTGCACGCTCGCCGGTTACTTCCGTCCGTTCACCATTTTTGCGGTCGGCATAACATCGCGGGTATAACATGTATACGCCGAACGTGCCGCGACGACCCGCGTGCATTTATGTGTCGCCCAGGAAATCCTCGAGCTTATATCGATTAAGTAGGCACATTTCGTTTTATTTTTCCAGTGTTTTCGAATGTCCGGTGACTCGTATATACGTATTTTTTCAAAATACAAGTCGCAGTTATATATTATGTAACAGCCGTACGTTTTCCCAAGCCTGTGTACATATAGTATGTAAGTTTTCCAACGCACGAACACGATACCGAATTTCCCCCGCGAATACCCCTTAAACGAGTCTGTTATGGACATACGTTTATAACATACATGCGTACACACGCTCGCATATAATATAGGTACTCGTTGATGCAGGTCCATCGTCTCCACAACAATTCAGAGGCAACCCAGCCCGGAATAAGCAGACAGCTAGGGACCCACTGATTAAAGGTCGGCATAAAATTATATTAAACGGTCACCTATTATACCAATGTACTTGTTCAAGAGTCAGTCACTATATAATCATTTTTATACCGTTATTATTTTATTTTATGTTTATGGTGCGTTACATGGGTGATTGGCATGTATTTATATTTTGATATTGTGTAACGTTTTACAAACTCAATGGCCGTAATAGTAATTAAAAAATTTTGTGTAAGTATACTCCATTACTACAACGCATAAATATGACTGAATAAATTGTTTGAGACCCACCAGTTACAACCAAGTATCGGATCTTGTGGACTTAATCCAAGCTTGGTGGCAGTGATGCCGATTTCCATCGAGAATCGTCAGTATTCAAATATTAAATAAAATACACTGTTAATTGTATTTTTATAATAATATATATTATACAATGATAATTGGATATATTATATATTTTTTTGATTTTCACAATCGGAATCCTGCTCGCATAATGGCGAACAACCGGTTATCGCCCGTGCAGTAGTAATAATAATAATAATATTCTGGCGGTGTACGTTTTCATAATCTTCCCTTGTCGTGTGCCGTGTTGTTTGTAAAAAAAAAGAAAAAAAAAACCTAACCGAAAGTAATAGCAATAAATTTGAAGACGCGTTCATATTGTATAGGTTTTACATAAATTCTATGGATTTCTAGTAATCATATAAAATGCTGCGGTAGAAGAAACGGCTGTGCAAAACAAAAATTTAAAATAATAATATATTCTTCGCTGGCTTATTATACAACGACGACGAGTGCGGTGTACAATATAATATAATCTGTTCTCGCGTTTTGGTTCTTGCGCGCCAATACGAGGACGGAGGTGAGCGCGCGCGGCCAAAGAGCAGCGGCCAGCGCTATCCGCACCGGCAGAAATAGCCGCGATCCAAAATTAGACGCGCTCGGACGGAGCCCGTGTTGCCCGCCGCCGTGTCCCGCACCTGCCAGAAATTTAAATGGATAAACGCGAGGAAAAATAAAACAGTTTCTCTTGTGTGCAGCAGTATATTACACTATTATACATTTACACGTACGATGAATATTTGTGCGCCTTCTCCGTTTTAGCAGACTTTCGCTTTTCCGAAGACCCGCGACCGCGGTAATGTCGTTGGCGTACTAAAGCACTCGCTCCGCGAAGACCCGTGACTATGCAACGCCACCGGTGTATGATCGATTATTTCACATGTTATTCTGATAATTATAATATTATAATATAAACATGATTAACCTACCGTCGTACACCTCCTCCCGACCACTAATTCGTCACCAATTAACGCGCGCGCACGCATCAATTATTGTTGTGTAATACGAGACGCGGCGGCGACGGCGGAGTGTTTTTACACGTTTTTTTCAACACACAGTACATCTACGATAACCTACCGCGTGGTGGCTAATGATGTGATATTTTCGTCCCACGCACACCTCTGCCACCGCCGCCGCTCCGGGATCCGCGGGAGACCGTTTGAAATATTATTTTTACGCGCACACGAGTCGTCGCCGTCTCGTCGCGCGCGTGTCTACGTGGACGGACCCGACGTCATAAGATAATGATAATCGCAATAATAACGAGTACGTTAACATGTTATTATTTTTATTATATTATTATTTCGTTGGCACTAATTATTTTGTATTACAAATTATTGTATCAGGCGGAGATCGAAAACGTATAATGGAGCGTACGGTTTGATTTGTTATGTTTTTTTTTTATCATAATAGAATCTTTCAAGAAGTTCCATCACTGGATGGATTCTTCTTCCAAGCCTCCAACCCATTAACTCCCACAGCGCTTGTACTTATTGTAAAAAAAAATGTACAGATTGTATAAATAAATTAATAATGTAACAAAAAAATATCATAATACTAAAAGTCTAGGGCGGGGAATTTAATGGCCTATAAAAATGCCCTAAACATTAAAAAAATAATCTTAAAATTGAAAAACCAAAAAATGAAAAACAATGCCAAATAAAAACTGCTATGAAACCTTTATGTTAAACAACGAGTTAGTTTTGGAAATCGATGCAACTTCAGTTGAATGTTGTACGTTGTAAATTAACCATGTTCCCAGACAAAACACACACTCTTAAAGTCATAACATTATACACTTATAATCATAACGTTATTGATTCATATTACATTCCAGAACTAAATACACTGTCGCCGCCCACCAACATTATTTTGAACAAAATAGTAAAGGCAGATCCAATAATGGATGTTAAACATTATTATATAGTTTGTTGTACTACAATGTTGTCATTTGCAACGCGAAATTATTTTATACATTACGCGACCCCTGGTGGTCTCTGACAATCGCGCTAAAGCACTATTGCTGTCCGGAGTATGCGGAGGTAGGGGAAGGCGCGCGAGAGAGCTGAAAAAAAGTTGATAAACAATTGTCGGCACTGTCGGCGGCCGAGGATAGTCCTATATAGGTATTGTGCAACCATCGTCTCTCGGTGTAAACGCCGAATGGAAAAACACCGACGATACAGAGAACCGGTTGTTGACCCTTCGCGCGCCAACGCCAGCTGACCTTCTCCGCACGCACGCATGCACGCACGCACATGCGTACGCCAGACCGAACTCCCGCCGCCGTCAGTCGTCCGCGCGCGCTGTCGCTCGCTCTGCTGCAGGTTGTCGCGTCGCGGATCGTTCGCGGCTTCGCGCCAATGCCGCCGCCATTGCAACACGTTCACGAGCTTCCCGCTTGTCCGCCCATCCTACCGCCACAGGTCTACTATTGCTGCAGCCTGCCGACGCCGTTATCAACAAAAAAAAAACACAACAACGCCAATACTAATATTATTATTGCCTCTATCTCTCACTCAATGTCTGTCTGTCTCTGTCTCTCTTCCGAACGTGCTTTTTTCAAACGGTGATGGATCGATAAAGTATAATATTATTATTATAATAATACAATAGCCATAATGGGTTAGGCTAGTATTATTATTGTCTTATATTGTATGTCATTATATATTATATTATGTTTTATGTAAACATCGTACGATGCTCTTTCGGTGATTTCATATTTCATGTTGCATGCCTCACACGATTGTTGTCGTTTACTCGGTAAGATAACAATACGTGTGCTGTATGCTTTGCGTTGATTTGTGACAAGTTCTGATGTCGTTTTAGATGTTTTTTTTATTTCGTTGATGCGGTGGCAGGGCAAGAAAGCCGAATGATCAACGATGATGTCTCGCGATTTCCTAAATTTTTTTAACATGGAAGTGTAACCGACGGCGACCGTCCTACACATTTGTTGTGATCATAGGCGCAATTAGAGTTAAAATTCTGGGGAGACCTAAAGCCCACCTAACTAAATTATTTTTTTTAAATATCCCATAAAGTGCTTATATTTAAATCAATAAGGGATATTTTTTTTTGGGAGGGGGGGCTAAATCGTAGTTAGGGGGAGGTTAAGCCCCCCCTCTACAGTTGCGCTGATGGTTGTAACGTGCATAATATTGTGGCGCATTTCATTATTTTACTACTGCGTGTAACGAGCACCCAATGCTAAGGTTCGATAAGATTATTGGTTTTTAACGCCAGCTACCGTGACCATACAATTATAGGGAAAAATTATGTTATGGGCCAGGGGATGACTACCAAACACGCGGCACTCGGCGATACTACTATAATATTATAGTGGTTCACAAAAAAATTCTCCGAGGTCGTTCCATCAGTTCGATAGACGATGCATAGAGTGTTAATTCACAACGATAAACGTCAATGCAGTGCTGTCATTACTTATTTTTGATTTAAACCCGATTTTTTCATTTAGTTTACTCTCTTGCTCTGCAGCGCTCTATGTATAGTACAGAACAACTTGTACCTTATACAACGGGTGACATAACGTTCCGATTGTCCCATTAAACTTGTATAATAATTTGTCTCATAGACCAAATGTGTTCTATATACTTAAACCGTTATTATTATTGTTATTACTGTTCTTATTATTGCTATGTGTATTATGTATGGTCTTCTGTCTTCAGAATGCGGTTTTCGGTTTACTATCGTTTTATGTTGTCGGATTTGATCCATTTTATAGTTTCTCGTCTGTAGCAGACACACTGGGCCCTTGATTACGTTATTATTTTGTTGTTTCTCAGGACGTACGATCGGTACTTATTTTTGTATACATATATGATCCTCCGTCGTGATATATTTTCATTGCGTTTAATGTATAAATTACATTTCGTTCTCGTTGCACAAATTTGTCTGTCACGAGGATTCGGAAAAAGACGTTTCCCTCCTCTATATAGCTATATATAGTATATTATTATATACATACATATGAATAAATATTATTACTATCGTCGTCCCGGATAATATGTCACCCAAACCCTTCGCGTTCTATCTTAGTGCAATCCACTTTTATGTTTCTTCTCGTCATGTATAATGCTACCGAAAAAGACTGTTGGATATCGTCGCATTTGAACATTATTTTATCTTGAAATATATGCGATTAGAATAAACGACGACGCCGTTATACCTATATCTCCGTTTTGATTAGAAATCTGTTGATATAGTATAAGAATATATTTAGTATTTACACTCCATTTGGCCTAGGATTTGTTTTCTTCACTTTAAGTACAAAGTTTCTCGCAGTGTGTATAATATACGTCTGAGCGATTCCTAAGACGCTTAAAGAATATACTATTCGAAAACGAAAAACAAAAATTATAACACAAAACCGATGATAAACGTCATAATACATATAATACATATTAATATATTACGTACCCGTCGTCCAGGCGTCCTCCACGCCAACCTCGTCGTATTTTGATGAATTTTTCGCACTCAAGTGTGTTTATTGATCAAAGTCGATCATAATATATTATATTATTATAGTTCCAACTATGAATGATCCTCGGAAGGTCTCGTCCAGTGGGTTACTATACATTGTTACAGCCGCTAACGACGAACCCACGCTAACTATAATATTATACCAACATATACACTAGTGTACACGTGCCAGACAATAACGGCAGCAACCGCAGCTTTGATGGCGTCGTTGTGTTGTGTTATTTGACCTTGTATGAGAGTATATAATATTATGTACGTAGTGTATGGCGTATGTATATGTGAAACGTTAATGCAGTTGTTACTGCATTCGGTGCAAGCGAAACCTTTCAAGGATGACTGCAGTTTTTTTCTCTTCTTCGTGTAGCAACCGTAAAATCAAGAAACAATAAGTAATGCTTTTACAATAATGACGCCACTACCGCGCCGGCCGCCGCGCGCCGCGTCGTTCGGTGCATTAAATTGAGATCCAACGGGTAAGATTGATTTTTCGGTTATTATCCCAAACTATAAAACAATGTTATGAACTCTGGCGTTGCAAAAAAAAAAAATCAAATAAATAAATCCATTTAATAAATGGCGGGGTTTCTGTCTACTGTAATAAGGATGACAATTTTTCATTTATTTTCGGGTTTTACGATAGGGAGTGAAGTGCGCGCTCCTCACTAACCTAATGCATTTTTTATTTTCTTCCGCTTCGCTTTATCATGAGATTATAACCACTATACGCTGTGGCTGGTGTACCATCATAGTCTGTCTGTGAAAATAGAATTGGTTTAAAATGGATTTTTTTTTTTAATATAAACTATATTAAACTTAGTTTAACATTTTGAAGAAAATAATATAGTTTTGTTATATATTATACATATACATAATACTCTGGGTTATTACTTATTAGTTATTTGTATGAGAAATTATATTAAAGGAGAGCGGCGCTCTCTACAAATAACTGTCTTAAGGTGATTATTTTTTGAGAATAAAATTCAGAGAGTCAAAAATACTTCAAGGACTCTATGTCTCTATATGGCAGCTGCAGTATAGTAATTTTCGGTTCCGTGCCAGAACTTTTTTAAAATTATATACTGTTCGGGGAGACCGTTGGGGTTATAGAAATGCTACAACTATTTTCTTGTGTAATATACGAAATGATTAAAAAAATTGTTCACGAGTTTGTGTGCAGGAATGTAGCAAAACGTGATTAAAAATTGATAATATAGTAGTGTTTACATTATTACAGTGTGACTAGTACAACATGTTATCTACTGTTCTGATTTTTAATTAACGTACATATTAATTGCTTTATTTTTAATTAATACGGAAAAACGGTTGAAAAAAACATAATATTATATACTGATTAAACTCTCGTAATTAATAATATTGTATGTGCTTACATTATCATTCACCACGTGCAAGAAGATTAGTAAAATCAATAATATTATTATTACAACCCGGCGGGTTATGGCCGCGTCGGAAGAGAGCGGCGGGCCATCCGATAACAGACCAGTTACACCTAGTACCTGTAGGCTTTAACTCAGTGGCGGTATGCCATAATAAGTTATAGATTATAACTAATAAATATGGTTTTACTGCGGCTACCGTGTAATACGTTAATTATTTACTTAATAATTATTATGTCGAACAGATAAGCAAGAAGCCAGTTATATTTTGTTCTCGGCGAATAATAATCGGTATACACTCGGCGAGGAGTTATAGATCATGCCCCGTGGCGTCGTAAACAATCAATCTTTTCGATTAAGAAAAGAACTCGCACAGTTTCTAAACGTGGTTAATAATTTAGGATGAGTGGTGATGGTAAATATTATTATAATATTTTGTTATAATACCGAACAGAAGTAACACATAATTCGACGGTGGAAAGGAAAAACGGCGTAAGCGACATTTTATAAATTTTACAGGAGAGCCAAACAACTGTTTTTTCTACTTTTGTTTAACTTTTAAAGCCGTTTAAAAAAATGTCATTGAATTTTCACCTAAACAATTTTTTTGGATAATTATATTCTAAATAAGTTGGTAATATAATAAATTAAGAATTGTTATTTCTTTTACCTGTAATGTTAATTTATATACTATTTTGGTGCTTACGTCTAACGTTATTGGTAGTATGTCGCTTACGTTTTTTGGTGCTTACGCCTTATTCTTGTTATTAATCTGAATTTTGGTGGTTACAACCAGCATAATAATAATAATATTATTATAATTTTATTCTACTCTGTTTATTTAAAAATGAATAAAACGAAATTTATAGATATTATCAATAATTATAATAACCGAAAATTAATTAAAACCGATAAAAAATATTTAAAATTATTATAAACAGTTATGGTGGTTACGCTCAAAAGTATTATTTTGTCGCTTATAAGCCTGTTATTTGGTGGTTACTCAATAATTTATTAGATGGCGTTTACGACTTGCAACTATCGAATATTTTACTATCGAATATAACTTCGTAAATTTCAGTAGAAGGTAGTAGATATCCTATATAATCGATATATATACATATATATATAATTATATATATGTTATACGCTATATAGCCATATAGGCTACCTCTAGCATAGGTAGGTACTATTGTTTTGCGTAACGATTTGTTTTTTACTGTTCGTCAAAACTATACTAATTTTAATTAATAATTTATTACATTAGTATTGTTACCACGTGTCAGCTGGACGTGTCACAGAGAAGACTTGACGAGTGTTAATTATTGACACGTCTCTCAAGACCGTTTTCCAACGACTTTTTTTGATATACGCATTATTGCAGAATTACTTGCACGCATGTTCGAAAGTCGTACTAAATTCGTACGCAACGTCACAACGCTGCTGATATCGTTTTCGTTTTCCCCAAATATAATATAATGTCATGCGCGATTCGGCACGAGATAGATTCGTTTGGTCACCAGCGTATCCCAGACAATTTATATCGATAAATTATATCGCAGTCACTCGCTACTAATATACATTTAATATATTAGTACTATGAATTACAGAACAAGATTCGGTAGGTTACCTTCCCCGCCCAATAAACATAATAATATTATACTTATGATAATGATAACTGAGAAGCGGCTAATACAAAATATCTATGATTGAATTGTGTTCGAGCTTTAGGACCTAATATTGATTTGTATAGTGGCTGTTGATATAGGTGCGTATAATATATTAATATTGTATAGCCCCGCATCCAATAAACATTTTGGACTACGAAGGTATCACTCGCGCTCGCTATACCATATCGTATACATTATGTGCGAGAGTTGCTGCCGCTGATTATTAAATGTATGTTATTATAATATTATAAATCGTGTATATTCGTGTTATTGAATAATAAGTTAATGGATAATCGCGCACGGGTGCATTCACACTTTATAATATAGGGCCCGCCGCGGATCGGAGCCGATGAAAACCGGTGCGAAATAATGATTTATGGCGTGTGTATGTACACTACCTCCAGGAGGGGGTTAAACAGCGGTATAGCGACTGTGACATCTGTATTTGTTTCTTTATTTTTTTTTCGTCCGAGGGACGCCTGATCTTTCCCCTCTTACTCTTACCCCTCGCTTTGTTCTGATGTCCTAGTCATTACCCCGGAGGCAAAATATGTAAACTGTGCGCTGGGCGCTGAAGGTGGCCCTTTGAATTGAACCTAGAGGTGTGCGTGTATATAAATAATTATTATAATATTACATATTATACCTACTATACCTACTATACCTACTATATAGGTACATATATAATATATTATATTCGACGCGTATACAAGGTGTGGAAAACACGGGCGAAAAGAATCGGAAGAAAGGACGACCGCGACGATGAAATAGGGTTATTGGCGAGAACGAAAAATTATTACAGAAATTTATGATTATTTATTTATATAATATACGGGAGCAATAACAAAAAAAACGTGTTTTGGGGTTATTGTTGGGTAAACATTTCTTTATTGTTAACAAGTTTCCACACGGGGCAGCACCCGTGATATTATTATTATTATTCTCCACCGCCGTCGCGGCATTTAATAGCAATTGATTTGCGTAGTGGAGAAAAACGGGGGCTTTTTATTTCGCCAACCGACCAACCCCGTGTGACGGCGCCTCATGAATACGTAACGATGTTCCAGAAAAAAAAAACAAAAAAAGTACCGAAATATTGCTTCTTGTGTGTCGCTGTGTGTGTGTACAGTATTTCTAAAAATTGCCCTCTGACTCGGCACTGTAGGAATGCAATTGGGAATTTATACAAAATGTGTGCGAGAGCGTGCAGCAGCGCGCTACAGCCGGGGCCACGCTAATAAAAAGAGGAATTCTCGATTTTATATTTATAGCCGTATTATGTGTGCGCGTGTGTTGTGCCCGTAGTGTGTATATTATAATATATATATATATATACTATTATGCTTTGCGCCAGCGTGAGCATTTCGTTTTTCGTCATGTTATTATATATTTTTTACGCTTTAAATTCTGTCAGTACACCGACCACCGTCCATCGGAACTTTTGAAGCCTTAATTTAATAGATCACGGTCGTCGTCGTATGCGCGTGCGCCTATATATATTCGCAATCGTATGAGATTGCACATGCCTGTCGGAAACGCCCGGTGAACACGACGACGACGACGCGGGGTGAGATCCCGAATTTTGTATCTAAGGCTTTTTTTTATAACAATGACAGACATTTTAAGTACCGAAGCTTAATATCTTTGAAAAAAGTTAACGGATTAGAGTAAAATATTGGATTAATGGTTTTATTCTTAGTGCTACTTAAATTATAAAATATATGGGATACGTGGAGTATTATATAGTGCAGGGATCAGCAATTAATATTTTTGGAGGGTCACTTAGGGAATTCAGGAAATCGTTGGTATACCTACATGGCTACATCAAAATTTCATGATCATGTTTATCCAAAGAAACAAAGGCCAAATCAAAAAATAAAATACAAAAATAATGAATAACCTCATTTAATTCACTATAAAAAAATTAATTATTTAAAAAATACATTTCTTGACCTTGGCCAGATAAAATTTGTTGACGGGCTGCCATAAAATCGGTGACTTCTGATATCGTATAGAGTGCAACACGATTTTGAGGTGTCACCTAGTGATTATTCGTATCGTTGTGCGACGACGTTCCCGAAATTAAAACTGTTGTGGCATATAATAATTTAATATATATCGTTTCTATCGGCCTTTATATATATATATATCATATATATACGCATCGCGGCATCGGATTTCACGCACTGCAAAGCTCGCGGCGTGTGATTTTCTCACGGAAAACCGGCGAAATCTCGCTCTCGGTATTATTGGACTTATCCGGAAAGCAAACAACCGCGGCGCCGTGGACGTGCCGATGGTCACCGGTTTTTTTTCTATATCCCTCTGTCTATCGCTCTTTCTCTCTCACTCTCTCTCTTTCTATGTCAGATTTAGGGTCGGTAGCGCAGCAGAAAAGCGGTTGACAGCTGATGACGGACAGGCGGCTAGTGCAGTCGGCGGTTACAAAGGTGGGGGGGGGGGGGCACGGCGTGCGGGCCCAGCAGGAGCGTATTCACGCACAGAAGCGCGAACACGAATCTATGTGTGTGTACACATTCACTGGCTGTATATAATGTTATATAATATAAATATTACTATAATTATGTATATGCATATTAACGTGTTCACAGTGTGCACACTGCACACAGGTAACGAGCTGCACATTATGATACATAAAAAAAAAACGAAACGATCAATAACGTGTTTTTTCACAGTTCTCACGTGGCGACGATGACTTTTTCTTGTCAAAAAGGCAAAAACAAAAATACCTCTCATCGTCTTCGTCGTGACTCAGACCAGCTTTATCTAATAGTATATTATATTATAGTAAATCGTTATGTACCTAGCTATACCAACCTAAATATTGCATTGGCGCACTTCACCCACCAACGTGTGAAAATGCCACCAGGATCTTTTACTCCTATAATACCAAGGCCCGTTCAGATTATTCTGTTAGGTATTATTTTCCCGGGGTAAAATCATGCATTTACGGTTTCTTTTTTATTTTAGGATTTTAAGTTTATTATATTCTTTTCTTAAAAACGTGCCGAATATAGCTACACAGTCGTTATCCATATTAGGTATACTAATGGCTTTCCATTAAGAATGATACATTTTACATGTTGCCTGACATATTGTAGTTATATTATTAATTATTATCATGCATATATTTTGAATACAACTTCATTATAAAGGTAAAGCATTAATTTCAAATTGTATGAAATATTTTTCAAAAACAAGTTTAATTTATTAATTGGGTATTTGGTAATTATTATTAATTATATAATATGTAATATAAAATAATTATAATTGGTATTTTCCTTGATGTCGTCGTCGTCAATATTATTTATGCACATTTTTTTCACATATGTTTTGCCACAACGAATTTGGAGTGCATTTTCCGTCAATGTTTGTCTGAACGACCTTCGTGTACTCATCGAAACAAGTCGTGTAGTATGTGTCATCTCGAGCGAGTTTCTGAAACATGTCTTTTCCTTGCCCGACTGCAGTCAGCCCCCGCAAGCGTAGCCGTTGCGCTTCCACTACTGAGCCGCCGGCAGTTGGGTGGCGGCGAGTGGTGACGCTATTACATTTTTCCGTCACTTTTTCTTATATTCCCTTCTGTCGTTTTATTCTTTCTTTTTTTTCCTCTTTTTTAATGACATACGACTTGACGTCATGGTCGGACGCAAATATTTGACGGCGACAGTTGGCGAAATAAGGACTTACTTCTTTCCCCTCGTCGTCCGATACTCCGATGCAAATCCTTCTGTCAGGTACGGTGCTCGTTCTACTTTTATACTTTTTTTTACCTTAAGTAAATATCCAATGGCAAATATTTGACGAGTTACTGGAAAAAAGGCATTAATATTCCCTTGTCAGTTTTATTTTTTTTTTCAACGATACATCTCTCTGACATGTTGAAAACGATATTTACAATTTTTCTCATTATTTGTCCTGTATTTCTGTTTCATCGTTATATCAAGTAAAAAAAAAATGTTATATTATATAATTATGGTATATTTTTGATATAGAACATCAACGCAATAATACAAATATGATTACGAACTGCAGCATTCCATCGTCGTTTGTTGTACTATATACATTATAATAATATATAGATATACTTTTTTGGAACCATTCAAATCCTATGAAAAAAAATATCCCAGATTCGACCATTTTGATTTTCAAATATATATATTTTGTAAATTTTCTTCGGTAACCGAAACGATAAAAAGTGGGAATCGTATTTTCATCATAGGTGTCCAAAGATATTCTTAATAGGTTAATCAACACTTGGCAAGTAAATTTTAAATCCCTAATTCGAACCTTAAACAACTATTTTA
This sequence comes from Acyrthosiphon pisum, assembly GCF_005508785.2. Classification (NCBI taxonomy): domain Eukaryota; kingdom Metazoa; phylum Arthropoda; class Insecta; order Hemiptera; family Aphididae; genus Acyrthosiphon; species Acyrthosiphon pisum. The sequence goes on along the minus strand of NC_042494.1, from coordinate 42,787,924 downwards.
TTGTTACCATAAAAACTGGGTCAAATGCTGTTAAAAATTTATCTCTGTTTTTATCCGTTCGCCAGGCCCTTATCATACCTAACCGTATAATTTACTTAATATGTATATTGTTTCTTTTTTAATAAATATTAAATATACGATAAATATAATATAATCATATATAATACGGTTTTAAAATATATTTAATAATTCGATTATTTATTTATGTTTTTATATTTTATACTATCAGTCATCAGATAAAATACTTTTCTCTTATCACATTTCAACAATTTTAATTTTAATGTAAACCTTCTTAGTAATTAATAATGTATTTAGGTGTAAATTATAATACTATCTATTCAACACAAGTTTGTATAAATTCGTGTTTATACAATATACATATACTTATTGATTTTCATGTTAACCGTTATTGTTTAAATGTTAATTCCACACGTTATAATAATCTCCTATTAACCATCGTCCAAATTTCGTAGGCTGGAAAGGTACGAGGGTTATTAATAGTTGTATATTATATCCATGTGTCCATAGTTTGTATACCTACGAATTTTGTTGTTAGCCGGCACATTATTTTTCAGATAGCTTTTAACCCTGATTTACTGTATTGCTGCAAGACGTAGTGTCGTAGTGTTATCATATATTTTATCGTGCAGTTAAAGAGCCCATTAGACATTATTCCATAAATAAACAAAGAGAGGTAACCGAGTTCACCGATGAGTATATCAACAAATTCGACTACTTTTTGTAAAAAAAAATCAAAATAGGAACCTACATATAAAATGTTATTCTGTCACATTATTACGGATAGATTATTTTTCCAATTTCAGGTTATCTGTATAGTAATACTGAGCGAAGTTTTAATTTTCATTCCATACATTTTCATATTAGCCAGATATATTAGGCATATTAACTATTGTTCACTTTGATTAATCGCACTAACGAATATTACAAGGCATTTTGCTGGTTATATTTTGAAAATAATGTTTGTGCTGTTGTAGGATTTACATCTTATATCTATATAAATACAAAATATACATATAAGGACTATATAATATGTGCCTATGTATGTTTCTGGGAAAACGGAACAAGAATAATACAATTTGCAAGCTCGACCGCTATTAACCCTGTATAAGTTATTGCATTAGTTATCATAATCGAGCGATAGGAAAACGTCTTTGGTATTTTATATAATAGTCTACGTATACCATTCAAAATGTTTATTTATTTTTATATTAATTAGTGGAGAATATTAGCTTGGCCGTTAAGGATTTTAAACAATGCAGAAAATTCCTCAAATCTTGTTTCCGTTCAATGTTTTTTTAGAAAATAATCTTTATTGTTAGGTATTACTCGTATATAATATTTTCACATATTTCCTTCATGTTATCAACGTTTTTGAACAATGCTATTAGTAGGTATAATAATCAATATTCGCAAAGCCGCAAAGGTCATATTTTCCTATGTACAAGTATATGTATTTATTATTTAAGTTTTTTTTTTTGATCGTGCACATTCGACACTATTGTCGAACTGTGTACCTGAAAGTCATTGCACTTTGAACTTGATTATAAAATATCGGTCATAATTATTACTGTACGCTTATAACCTATACAATATAATAACTTTTTACCTATGTACATACATGACAAACATTGTTGTTCATATTATGTAAACAACTATATAATTTTTAGTTAGCAAAGTTCATTAAACATTTTGTACATATCAGAGAACATTCTCCGATTGTATAACATCTGAGCTTGCGATTAATTGATCCATTTAGTACCTATAAATATATGAATTATGATATAATAATATTATATCTATGTGTTTGCGTGATGTCTAAGAATCGTCGACCGTTTAAAATTCTATAGAAAATACAATAAACGGAGGTATACCGTATACAGTATGGTATTTACTATTTCGTGTACGGTTCTGTATATTATTTGTATGCATGTATATTGTCTCCAATCAGAGACCTATTTGATTGTTATTGCGGACACAGAGAGACTATAAACAGCCATGTAATTGCCGGACACAATATATATAATTTCTTTCTTCTTTCGACCCGTCAATGCCACGCATGTATATTATATATTATAATATACATAATAATAAAATATATGCAACATTATTTTTTACAAAAAAAAACTGGTTATACGTGTACACTATAAAGCTGATCATCGCCGCGACATTGTAGCAATTTTCTGTCTACTTTAGCTGACCGGTTTTTTAACATAAGTTTTTTTTTTGTAATATGCCATCAATTGTACCGTGTGTATATGTTCTTGGGGGAATTCGCGCCTCGTTCGGTCCTTTTGTTCGCAAACGATTATTATTATTTTCCGAGATGTGTGTGCGCACGACCCTTGGCCACGTCAAAATCTAACCGGACGTATACGTGTATTTACATACACATAGACCTAACTAACCAAAATTGGCCGGTATGTTCGCGCGAGAAGAAGCCACAAACAATAAATATATATAAAAATCATGAAAGGAACCCGTGAAGAGAAAGAACGAGAACGAGTAAGAGAGAGAAAAAATGATGCGAAAACGTTTAAAAAACATATAATATACGGGAGAATTCTTTTGTGCGTCGTATTGTTGGAATAAAAAAGCGAAGGGATTCTGAATAATAACAACAACGAAAGGGGTAAAACGGCGGCGCGTCTTGTTGGTCAGTCACCGGCGGTGACGACGACAACGTCGTCTACGACACAGAAAATGGACCTCCTGCGGTGTCCGAGCTCAGCGCATTGTTCGTCATCGGGTTTCTGCAGCCGTTTTCGACACACAGAACGAATCGTTCGCCACTGTTTTTCCGGTCGGTAGGTAGATATACTTACATCATGACGTGCTCTATCGAGGCGACCTCGAATACCACTCCCCCTATCTCTCTCTCTCCGTGCGGTCAATGTGCATAATATATATAATAATATATTGTATGTTTATACTCGGTATATGGTATATATCACGCTAATATTATACAATATAATATATTTAATATTTATATATTATAGTAAGACAATTCCAACCCGCGTATCTCGTTGTGGACATTGGAAATAATATTATATAGTGATAGGACGATATGCGTAGTTGCTTCCTTTTCGGTTTATCAGCTTTAAGTACGCCCGCCTATACTTTTATTATACAGACAAGAGTATACAACCGTCGTCTCCCCAATACACGATATTATAATCGGCTTTTTTTGTAACATAAAACTGTCATGATCCGACTTCAAAACGAATATCGTAAAACAAGATTTATAATCTGTTTGTGAACGTGTTTGTGTGAGCGCAGTTACTTATATTACAGTATAATGTGTATGGTGTTTCTGTCTATATAGCCCTCTGAAGCGTAAACGAATTTATAGCTCGATGAAAACGATTTCGGTTTTTAAATTTTTTTGTATAATTTATATAGTTCGTTAAAAAAAATACCACCAGCCAGACACAATACAGTTAATATTATATAAATTGTATACACAATATAATGATGACTGATGAATGATAATTATATCATGCTCTAATGCTCTGTATATGGGAAAATCACTTTTTTTCTGAGGGATAGTGAAAAATTAAATAAATTCAGTAGCATAGTTTGTATAGTATACAATCGCTGTATACACTCTGATTATTCAGATTTTTATTCGATTGAGGTACATTTCAATATACACAAGCATACACGCGCGTTCACGGTTTTCATGAAGTGTTCTTCCTCAGCCACCGCGGCCACCCTTTTGACGTGCATATGTGTGTGCGTATATATAATATGTACTGTTTAATTCGGACCGCTCATGAAAAAAGAAACAGACCCTTTAACCTTTGCAACGGTCAAGATGTGTTCACACAATGGAACCACTTAATAGAAATAATGCTCGGCAGCGTATAATAATAATAATAAAATATAATAATATATACATATATATTTAAAAAAAAGAATCTATTGTTATTCGCAAAACACTCGTTATTTAACAACAAATCACGGGCGTGTATTTTTAAGTATAGAAATAAAATTATTGCTTTTGTGCCGTTGTTGCTGAGCTCGCAGACGTGTGTACGTGTGTCGTTAATGTGTGGTGGCAGTGGCTGTGGCGTCGTATGGGTATATTATATGGGTTTCAACGAAAATAAATAGGTCAATTCCATGTCTAGGAGACGAACTATAAATCTCGAGGCGCCGAATTTCGGTAGGTGAAACTACTATATCTTAACCGAATGTAGCTGTATATATAATACACAATATATTATACACTATGCGTCAATACACATACATTATAATATATATAGGTATACACATAACCGACTATATATATTATTGCCACCGCGTGTCGCCTATAGCTGCCAGACGTCGTCGCACCAGAAAGTGAAAACGAATCGCAGGCGCGTCACTTTGAAGGGTCCTCTTCCGTATAAATTTACGGGCACGCACGCACACGTATGTATATTCGTTATTGTATATATGCGTAATTCTGTCAAATTTATAATATATATACCGTGCTTGGTTATAAGTTTTCAAAATATTTACCCGAATTTTCAGTCTACAGTATTATATAACGTAATTGTTATTACTATAATATTACATAATATATTATATGTGGCTTGGTTTGACGCGGTCTGTACACTCAACTGCGGAAACGCTTTGAGTGTACGTATCGGCTGGTGTTGCTAGCTCCCGGATGGGTGACCACCCGAGATTTCTAGCTACAAATCCTTGGTACACATACAAACGTGTTTCAACCAACCGGCAACCGTTCCTCCTCCCTACAAACAAAAAACAGCTAATTATAGCCATAGTCATCGAGCTTAAGCTCAAAAAAAAATATATATAATATGTATACCACACGTATGAAAGGACACGACGAGATGATTCGAGATGAATGTGCTTCATCTGCGATAAAATAAGCCCAATGTTTTTATTCGTTTCTTTAACTCGATTTCTTTGTGAGATGTCAAAGTATTCCTTCGCTCCTAGTAGGTACCATCCCGTAAATTGCCAAGCTCAATATGTTCGAAAGTCTGCTGCGCATATCACAAATATTTGTCGTTATAAATTGATCCGTACATAATGTGATGATGACGATGTTTATAAATTGTATTTGGTGTTGGAATTGCAGTATCAAGGATTATAGATTGTATAGCGATAGCCGATCGCTGCAATGTCAGTGATTTTGATTATTCTGTGGCATAATATGTATCGATAGAGATATTGGAAGGATGTCGTGGACCGTGGTATGTTCATATTATTATAGTCTTAAAAAAATAATACCTATGGAAAAAACGAACGCAGCCCGCGAATTTTGGCAAAACTATCGACGGCCACTGGCGGACCACCAACGGACACCATCACGTGCTCGGGGTCGTTGCACTTGATTTTTTTTAATTTTGCACAGACGAAAAAAATAAAACTTTGAGAAAACAAAGCTATAAGTAGCCCAACTATTGGATGAGCCCCGTGGACCACGTCGTGTCAGTCAACTCGTTTTGGCAATGCTGATCAAAACCTTCACGCATAATATAATACACAAATTGTCTGTTTGCGTTGCAGCTCGTCAGTGGCAAACAACAGTAACCCGGTATATACCAATAAAGTTGTATTATATTATATATTATACCAATAACGTTTTCTGAGGGAAAAATGTAAATATATTGTTAAATGAGGAGGGTGCGCGCTGCTGCAGACGCAGACGCGGATGAAAACAGGTTGAAGTGCGTAAGAATTTTTCTCATTATTTTTTTCTTCGATGGAAACCGAATAGGGACCAGAGGGGTTATCCTCCTCGTCCCACCATGCTATTATAAGGCATACACGCATTGCATGTACATTGTACATACCTATATATTTATTTCTGCAGCACTGCGATACCATACTGTCGTAGCGTCTGTGTATAGTGTATACACATTATCGTACATATATAATATATATATAGTTCATTGTGTTCGCCCCCGCTTTCACAAAATCCCGTTTATCGGCTCGAGAAAAACCTATTACACGGTCGTTTATTTGGCGTGGTACGTATTTATTTTTTTCTTCGTGCGCCACTCGTTGCGAAAAACCACCCTTGCGCCTACCATTACCGCCCTTCCGGTAAGTCCTCTTCCGTTGACTCCCTCCAAAAATATACAGGTATTATATTATAAATGTGGTCGTGTGTGCGCAGGCGGTGGCACATCACAGCTGCGTTTCATTACACATGCAAAAATGATTGTGTGCATAGAATATTATACACGCAACATGTATATTATTATATATATATATTATAATATTATATATACATATAGTATTTTTCTGAGTATAACCGCCTTTTGCACACCCGATATCACACACATACCGTACCGGTGAAAAGAGTGCTGAGAGCTTGTCGCTAACATGTGCTGCTCACACGGCCGTGAAAACGACCACGACCTTTCTCACGTGGATGTCGAACACCGCCTCGTCTATATTATACGTGTTGTTTTTAGATCCGACCGGATAGATACACGTATAGTATAGATCGAGAAAATAAAATCCCCATTTAAGACCTTTGAAGTCGTCGTCACTCATCACCATCGTCGTAGTTACATACGCAAGGAGTTAATCCTCTTGATTCTAACAATGACGTCGACGTCGCGGCAGCAGCAGATTTCTGACGTACAGCAGAGACCCCTTCACTCGGCCGTCGGCCACCCAGCGTTATCCACACACACGAGCGCGCGAGAGCTCTCGCTCGCATATTCCCAAACGCGACGGCGAATGAACGCCAACAATGACGGCCTGTTCACAAAGACAGACTTACGATGAGGAGTGGTCCCTTTTTTCCTTTCATTTCTTTATTACTCCTGACAGTCATTTGATTCCAACTGTATATACATACATAATAATATATACACCATCATAACTCGATTAACCGTTACGCCAACAGTAGGTATTAACTGTTTATAGCATATGTACACACGACTGGGTCTGCTCGATAATAAGTTATAGACTTATATATTATAATATGATGTATACCTATTACCTACTTAATGAAGCCGTTGTTACACACATACACACACACACACACACACACACACACACACACACACGCGCGTGCGCGCGCGCGTGTCTTGCTCGACAGCACAAATGTCGTTTTATTAACTACGTTTAAACGTTTCTTTTTCTTTCAAACAATAAACACTGTTTGTATTAAAAGTAAACCCCACAAAAATTGTGATGACAAAATAAAACGGGGATGAGGTATAAACACTAATGAAATATTAAAATTTATAAATTATTTTATAAGCTGAGTACTTTTACTACCTAGTGATATATAGTATACTGGACACTGTGTACCAGTTAGTTAACGTTGTCAACCAACCAAGTTATATATTATATGTATATACGGCTTCTAATGGCCGGTTTTTTTGGGCCTGGAGGCATATATTTAGGTGCTTTTTAGTTTTTAATTTGACATTTGTATCTATAGCGTGTTGCCGAGTAATTTCATGGTTTTGGCCCCGCGAACTTTACACACCAGGCATAATGTTTTGACAACGACAACAATATAATAACTGGAGGTATAACTTATATACCTACCCACTGCATCGAAGCAAAAAAAAATTAGCTTAACGATAAGGAAAAAATATGTGATATTTGATACAAACACGCCATGTGCGGCGTGGAGGTTTCAATAAAACTGTATATTATTCTGATATAGGTACCTATGCCATATTATGCTGTGTACTGCGCAGGCTACCAAACAATACCACCACAATACAATTTCGTATTTTACCAACGGTTGTTATATGTTTATGTTTATGAATTACGCCTTTTGAAAACGTTTTAAATAAATATATATAAATTACGCGATGGAAAACACGTCTCTATGCACGTGCGCTGTTAAACCAGCGACGTGTGTATGAAGCCAAAACAACGAGACGAACAAACAAAATTGATAGGTCGAGATTGAGATGGAGAGAGATAGGGAGGGGACGACACGACATGGCCGAGAAACGGAAGAGACGAGAGCATAAAAGAGCAATGACACGGACCTACTGCGCGATTCACTCAGAAGTTAGAATTTTCGTCATGAGAAATGTACAATGAAATAATTGGAAAACCAGAACCGTGATTATCCGCAGCGTACTTACACCAAAACAAGAATGCTATAGGCATCGGATACGAGGTGTTTATTATTACGCTTTATTTTTTTTAACATTAGAGTACAACATAAAATAATATACTTTAATAACCATTGGTCTGTTTCATCATATTATAATTACTGTTTCTAGTGTTTCTACAGCTAGGTCCTAAGACTACAAAATATACTCCCATCAGAGATGTTCACTTTTAATCAAATGTTTAATTTGTAATGTATAATTTCTACAGTGGAAATGAGTAAAATATTTTTCCTACAGACAATATATTATGTTAAAAAAAAATTTCGATACAGCGATAATCCGAAGAACTGTAACATGTCATGTAGTCATGTGTAATTTTTAAAACAATATGGCTGTCTATACGTCTTATGCACTGTTTTTTCAATATAATATTTTTACGAACAGCAGCCGCAGCGATAAAAAAAAAATTTTCTTTTCTATTTATCGACATCTCAGTTGTTTCACACGGTAGTTCAGTAAAAAAATACTTCTTAGTTGATATTTATAGAATTTAGTGTGTATGTTATGAGAAAATAATTCCGATATTATATTATAAGACTATCGGATTTGTTATGTAGGTAGACACGACGAGAGATATTTATGGAATCTTTTTACGATACATCGACATAAAACAACTTTGATATTATAACATAATAATATTATGGCCGGCAGTCAGCACCCACTCGGGCCCATTGAGCATATTTTTAATAATAATAATAATATAAACACGTCTAGGTTGCAGTCACGGGCTTATGTGCGCAGATGTATTTTATGCGGATGACAAGTTACTATAATATAGTTAGCCGTGTTTTCCGCGCATTTTACGTTCTTCCGTTTCTACCTTCTTTTCTTCTTCTTATTCGTCGTCTTCTACTCGTTATTTTCCTGAAACTATTTCTACCTCTCGTCCACGGCAGAGAGACCGCCTAATGTGTGTGTCTCGAGCGCTGGAAACGTAGAAAATGACTCGACATTCGACAAGGACATAATAATATGATAATAATAAGGATACGCCCTGAACCTATTCGTGATATGTACATGAGTTCATTGTATATAACATATTGTATTGCATTATAATATTATATTTATATCTTGTGCGTGCGTAATAATAAAACATATTATAGGACCTACGCGACTGTAACTGCAGTAGAACAATATAGCCCATCGTCCATGTTTATACTACATAGTATTATATTCAGTGATATGTTGTAGTCCGTAGGTACCTATTAATTAATGTATACATATTATGTTACTTTTATTTGTTCAGCCAGTGGTATCTCGTGAAAACCACGTTTTTCCGTGGCTGCTACGAACCTGGGGCTGTATTGCCGTGGTCAGATTTTATGTCCGATTAAACACGATGTAACGGATTTAAGTTTTTTTTCACAGTTCCCACCCAAAGGATATTTGCCACACATCTACATAATCCGTATGGATGATCGCCGTGTTGTATAAAATAATTTAGTACTGCAGTGTGCATTACTGCATTATATTAGCTCGTCTATAATATATACGTGACAGTGGGCGAAAAGACAAAACGAAAAAAAATCTGTGAATACAATATAATAATACTTAATATAAGGGGTGCACAACCGAAATGAAAGAATATACGATAAGAAAACTCTCGGACCGGAAGGAATTGTCGGCAGCGGGGGTGTACGTGCGTTAATAGACGTGTCAATCACGTGGCTAATATCATAGTGTATAGGTGTACAAACCCTCTTTGCGTGACCAGGTGACTGCCCTTGGGTTAGGGGATTGGTGGGCGTCGGGCGCGGGCGTGTGGGAAAAAGACGAGCGTATGATATAGGTACGCATAATACGAAGAGGATTGCGATTACGACGACGTTGATTATAATATTATAGTATGGTATATAATATGCATAATATAATATGTGCGCGTATGTGTGCAAGGAATTTTACACGGATAAAAATATGCTCGTTCATTGTTTAAATCGGAAACCGGACCTGTCGTTTTGTGTTCGGGTAATGGCCCGTGAACCCTTTCCGTTGTGAAGGGTATTTAAACGACTCCCTCGTCACCGCTGCCGCCGCGTCTCGTTGCCCCTTGTTGACGGTTGTTAATAATAATCCTTTACCCGCGCGCGCACTCGAACGTACAGCAGACAGCTTATATATTTGGATTTTTATTCCAAATCGTCGTATAAGTTGTTTCGCGTCGATAGGACGGACGCCGTCACCGTGACTTGCACAACAACAATATCGTATTATATTTCCGAAAGATGAAAAATAACCCGGCCAAATCTCGTCATTCTCCGATCGTAATATTATGTAATGCTCGCCGCCGTTCACGTGAAACGTCTGTTGCCATTTTATATATACAATAACCATACCGCTGGTGAATATATTTATTTGAACTTCCATGGCGCCGCCGTCAGTCGTGCAGTGCGGTCGTGGTGGCAGCAGGCACGGTCTGACGGGTCGGCGGAAACGGTTTATTGATTTAAGGGGCGCATTTGTAGAATATATAGGTACGTATAGCTATTTTGGTCCTGCGTCCCTTGACGGAGGTTTCACCGTTCGTCGTTGTTATAGCAGGTCATAAACGCTCGTTAGACGGAATGTTCACTGTTTTAACTGTTACTGTTATAACCCCACAGTCACAGTATTCTCGATCCTTGTGCAACAGTGGTGATATGGTATAATATGCGGCATATCTATATTGAATGTCGCAGTATATATAAATGTAGTATATACCTACTCTCTATATCCTTTCCGGGAACGATACAATTTCCACTGGAGCTTTCGTATTAACTTTGTGTATAATTTGGGCGAGTACCTACGGGTTACACGACTCTGATGAATAGGATAGACCCATTAAAAGACTTGTGATCTGTATTTCGGAAGTATATTAGAATCAAAAATGAGTATTAAATTTTGCTTCGCTATATATAATAGTTGGCGCTACTCGAATGTATTATATTGATCATAATAAATAATAAGTACTCATTACGCATGTCTATTTTGTAGAGTGGGGATGAGCGCCTGCTGAACTATAACTGCATTGAAATAGTTGAGTATAAAATGCAAAGTTATTAAAGTATTTGTATAATATCTAAAATATGTAGTAAACGATTGTCATGCCAACGCACTTGCATATTATAAGACACTGTAGTATATATTTATATATTGTATGCGTCACGAGTTACGACACGTTTACGGTATTATTAAAGTTCGCTCTACGTAAAAACTTTTACATAAAAATATACTCTGTATATATAGGGGTGGAAAAACACGCTAGACTTGAGGCGTCTACAGTATTGCAGCCGCCGCCCGCTGCAGCTCACGTCGTAACGACAAGCCCTTCCGGGGTAACTCTTTGTCCTGTCACAACTGCAAAAACATTATTCGTTTTATTATTATCGTAGTCGCCGCCTTGTAACAGATAGTGTGAAATCAACAAATAAGAGCCGAAACGAACACAAAGCACGAGAGAATATACATATACTACTATAATATGTGGTATGCATCTATATAGTAAATGTCTGCTATACCTATATAGTGGAGTATAATATGTCTATATGATTGTATACATATACACACTAGTGTGAACGCCTATCATATATTTAATTATTTTCTTACCAACATGTTAGTAACGTGCACGACGTTTGATGTACAGAGTCACAGTGATCCATTTAACGAACAACACTCATTTTCGTTATTTTTCTTTTTGAAGAAATAACTTTTAAATAGTTCGAAGGCACTTATTAATATAGAAGACACTTTAAACTTTTGAAGAAAAACGTTATTTGATCCCCATACATTTTTTTTTTCTAAAGCCATTTTTATTATATTTACTTTCTGAAACTTTTATAGACTAATATTTTTATTTCTTCGTCCTTAGATGCGTGTATTTTTGCTGAATATTTTGATGCATAAATATCAAATAGTTATCGTATAGATATATTATTATACTGAACATGAAATTATTTATTGTTTCTAAGCGATTACATTCTAATTGGTACCCCTGCTACTATCAGTACTTCAAGCTATAGAAACAAAATATTTATATATTTGTTTATCACGATGTTTGTCTGAGAAAATTAATTTAACATGATAAATATTAAATATTATATCACCATAATATATTATATTATATATTGAAATACATCACATTACACATAAATTATTATATTATATTTACAGTGACATAAAAAAGTTTTTTTCTTAATATCTTTCATATTTTATTTATTAAATTTACGCACCGTTGCACTTTATTGGTCGTTTATGTGTAATGTGATTTAATGTATCTAGTATTTTATGGAGTATATAATATAATAATATATAAGCACGTGTATTATTCATGGCTCATACAGTATTCACTATCGTCGAACGCATCTTAATGAAATATGTTCGACGCGACAACACGAGATGCAATTACTTATATTATTGTCATAACATATTCGACGGAAGCCTTAAATTTTTTTTTATTAAGTGGCTCAGCTCGTACACATTCACACATCATATATTACATGCATATATTATTATGTTTATGTTTGTATTTTTATTGCTTTATAAATAATAATTGCCTGGCTGTCGTTCATTAGACGCGTCTTTAAGACTTTTTATTTTTTTAATTATGTGTAATGTTCACTTACGTATGTTAATTATACTACGGTATTATCATTCACAATAACCATTAACCGCAAAAAGTTTTTAATATTAAATCCATTTCGATACAGTTCCTATGTTGTGTAGGAGTTAGCTCTAATATAGTCATCGTATACCTACCAAATAATTTATATGGATTTGTTTAGTTGTTACTTGTTGTGCAGTATCGTACAATAATTATGCACCTTCCGTCCACCTGCATTATTTCCCTACCTATCCAACATGGCAACGTATCATTATGTTGCTCTACTAGTGCAATCGATAATTTATTATTATTATTATTATTGAGTATTAACCTCCTAATATTATAATCGTTCAACGAACTACGTTTGACGATATCAATATATACGTGGAGATATAAATATTTACATATATATTAATAGACCTAACGTCTGCAGGTATAGTTTTAACCCTGTGAAAAAACACACAATATAGTATTATATTGCCTATTTTTAACGTTAAAAAACAACCGCATAAGTAGGTATGTGTAAATTATATAAAGCTGGTGTGTATATGATAAACGGTGTCATTACATAAATTATACATTTCCAGTTGTTGACACAGGTGCGTCATGACGACACACACTCACATACACACGTAAAACATCTGTGTTATATTTAGCAAAATCATTCACGTGGATATTTTTCCCCTCGGAAATATTTTATACAGGTGTATTAATAATTACGGTTCACGTAAAATTGTTCATACAAAGTTCTGTCGTAGTCGTATGTAATATACGTATATTGTATGATTTTATATAAACCTTACAATGCAATTATTTCGTGTACCAATAGGTAAGGTACCGATTATGTAAAATATTAAAATGTTAAAATACAATTGTATAATATCGTGTTATTGTGATGGATCGCACGCGCATTCGTTGCTTGAGTGGAATTTACCTAAAACTCCAATTACCTTTATCGATCGTACATGGCGCATGCACGTACGAACAATTTAACGCTTCTACCTATATATAATACACATATGAACAATATTCCTACCGACCTGGCAAACTCGGCGTCGCAGCAATGTTAAACACCGTGCACCATGTACATCATCGCCAGCACGTTTCGTTCGAAAATCATATCGACGGCGGTGTTCGGTCTCGTACTATAGTCATTATCATTCAGCGCGTTCCTCAGAGTCGTCTTTTTTTCACCGTAGGTATAATAATAGAGCCAGATTTCGATAGTTATTTTTACGATTTCCCCGTCCGATCCGCCGTCGACGCTGTAATACACCACCGGTGCAGTAAACAAGATTTTTGAAAATCTAAGCACACGTGGGTAATAAAACGGCGAGCAGAATTTATATGACATAATATGATATTTTGTAAAACTCAGTAAAAGCTATGTGTGAAGCGCTGCATATTCTAATATTGTGCCACGTTGGAGTAAAATCGGTGTTGGTGGTTATGGTTGGAAGTGTTTACCTTCAAAAAACATGGTAATTCAATAAATAATAGATGTAACCTGTACTTAGTGAAAAAAGAGAAATACAAAAACACAATGATCGATGGCCGTACCAAATTATTATTACTGATCCGCATCGACGACGACGGCCCTCGTCCCGAATTCTCGACGTGAAAAATCTGTTCAAACGATCGAATTACACACAGACACACGCACGCAATATTTTTTAATTCTATGTGCCTATATATAAACCATTTTTATTTTATTTTTACTTACGAATCTCGTGATGATGATTTTCGGAATTTTTGTTGCTGATTTTTGGCGGTTATTACTTATTGCGACCGACGACGGGCGTGCTATATATTATGTCGATGTCGTGCGTATACGCGTGTATATATATGCGCGTGTATGTACAGCGGGACGTATAAGTTCAAGGTTGGTAGAAATCGATCGCGCCACCACAATGTTTTGAACATTTCGTCGTACCCCGTGGGGTGAGGCGGTGGTGCTGCAGTCGTGGCACTCCACCGCGTCGGTTGCCTACGAGGGGTGTACAATGTACATTCATATATATTATATAATATATAGTAGGTGTATAGTACATCCGACCCAGTTAATAGCGACGGCAGCGGAAAATTCGTGGTCTCTTTATATATATTTTTTTATTTTCACGCGTACCGGCACGTAGCCAAACCTTCACTCTCTCCCTAGACCCGCCAAATCAAGTCGCCACCCCCGCTAAAAATTGTTGTGCACGTACTTAAACTGTCTTGCCCTTCTCCCGTATCAGCAGTACAGTGGCAGTATAATAGAATATCACAGTACAATATATAGTACGTTCGCCGTCCCCTCCTTGCACTCTGACGTTCACCCTTTTGAGCCACGCGAGCAAAAATTCGTAGTTCAGTTTTCTTTCTGCGAACAAATTTCCATAGCCATTGGACTCTGTCATCAGCCGTCGGTGTCATTGGTTTTTTCATTATGTATACGCTTATAATTATACTGTATTCTGTTTCGTCTTACGATTTATATTACTTCCATTTAACATTTGCAGGAATCGACGACGTGATCGTACTCTGCAGTACACAACAACCATAATTATTAATTAACAAAAAACATTCATACCTAGCATAATACATAGCATATATTATATGATTATGTCAAACTGAATATACGAGAATTCTGTATTCTGTAATATTAATATGCCCGTTTTTGCACATGTTAATTACACACATAACTGCCAATTGATATAACACGACATACGTCCGCATCTGGTTTGTAATGCAGAGGTGTTTTCTTACTTTGGTTCTTGGATTTTATAATTCCATCATCAAAATTCGATCTAACCAATCGGGGAAAAAATAAAATGTCGGCGGTCGCTACAAGCGTGTGCAGTGGTACGGATGGGGCGGGAAAATTCAAATGAAAACACTGCAATAATTACTTGTGTATATGTATACTAAATACTATAACGATCGCGACTATTCTTCGTTGTCGTTTCGTATAACACTATATATACGACCGACTCTAGCACAATAATCTGATGCACTCGCCCGTGTGCGGGCACTAGCGCGTATAAACCAGCAATAAAATATCGGATTTAAGCCAAGGGCGATTATTCGAACGAGAGGAATTGGCCTCTAGAATAACTGGGGCTGCGTATGCTACTTGAAGCGCGCGTATTCGGTACGTGGTGTATATAGCCCGTATAGGGGGTAGTTTATCGCTGTGGAAAATCGGGCAGCCCCTGTCGCGTATACAAGGGTGTTTTTATTTTCCCCGAGATATCGGCAGTTGTTATATTATTACTATTATTTTTACGGATGCGCGACCGTTTTTCCGATTTTTCTTTAGGTACCAATATCACGGCGTGATGTCATCGCGTTATACTTTTGGTATACCTATCCCTTAATGCTTATCACAATGGTCATAATGACGATTGGTGAAAAACATTCAGACATTATCACAACGTGAACATATACCTATAATACAGTAAAGTTACACTTAATACACTTAATACAAATTACAACTCGCTGCTGATTTGACGGAACTGCACTTACGTTTGTGCAGTTGAACAGGGAGAGAAGGACAGCAGCACCGTCGATCGTGTCAGTCTCTCGCTCCTTCCGACGATGTGACGGATCGCTTTTACACACACAGCCTTGTCCATCGGACGTCGACTGAAACAGCGCGCGCGGAACGATATTATTATAGGTTAGATTACAATAACATTATTATGTTCCGTCAAAAATATTGCCACTGCATCCTGTACTATCCACAATGAAAATTAAACGCAACCGCAACTGGTTTTTGTTGAGCGCAGTATAGGTAGATGCGGCATAGGCTTGGAACAGTTTATCGTAAAAATGTATAATTAATATTTTTAACACATAATATACGTTTGTATATCAAATCTGCATAACTACATCCAACACTAAATATAAAAAAATATGAATATAATTTTTTATCAATAAAAATAAATGCCAAATAATTTCGTATATTGACGTTTAAAAAATACATAACATGTCATATTGTCATTACATTGTTATTATCGTCTACTTTCGGTCGACTTTGCCGTTCATTTATTTAATACCTTAGGTACTTAATACTTAATACCAGATGCCAGATGCCTTAATAGAAAAAAATAATATTGAATAATGCTCGGAGTATTATCATGTACCTATGTAAATATTGCGATTGCGGGCGAGTAATATATTTTAATCACAGTGTCGGAATTTATGGATGTGTGTGGCCGCGTTGTCGTTGATGTATTATAGTTTGCGGAATGTCCCTGTACCGACGTGATAAACTTACAATATGTAACTTCTCTGATGCTGTGACCAATTACGATTACATTCTATTTTTTTTAGGACCATCGTCAGTTTTTGAAAATGCTCTGTATTAACACCGCATTCAGCAGGGCTTTGGACTGGGAAATTACTATACCTAGTATACCTATATATTTACTTGGCATAGAAACGAATTTAAAAATTAGATTGATTAAGAAGAGATTAAAAAGTGATATAATCCCATAGATTATATTAGGATAGGTAGTTGAATAGGACTTATTATTCCTCATCCGTTGTATGAACAATAGTTGAACTTTAACTTAAAATCCACGGTATTGAAAATGCAGATTATGACTTTTTTAGGTTTACCCGTTTGAGAGATAAGAAAACCTTTACACAGCGTCATCTTTAACTGCGGAAAAACCGAACTGATACGTGTTTCGTTCATTGCTCAATGTTTTGGTGTGTCTGCGGTTACAGGATAAAAGGTAGAGCTGGTCATTGATGGGTGGGCGGGGATGTTAGCGGGGTATTATTACAGCATAGTACCTAGTTATAAATTTCTTTAAAACGACAACGGCGACGAAGATTATATACAAAGAGTAATCAAGTAGCTATTGAGTATGCTGCGCTCACCCGGCGTAATTGAATTCGTTTCTGTTGGCTGATGGCGGCGGTGGCGGGCACGAAGCGGGACGGGACTAAACGAGAATCCAATTTCGGGTGGGCGTTATGTTCCGCCGCCGTAATATATTGCGACATCTCTCTCCATTTAAGGGTCCTTGTCGTGTCGCCTCCGCCACAACCCTTTGATGAGCAGCGCGCGCGCACAAACTATAATCCGCGGGCTTTATACCTAACCTATACACCATGCAGCTCAATCTCCTTCACGAGCTTAATTATCACCACGCCGTTTCTTGCAGTTGGTGCTTGTTCCGCCCTGCACGACTGAAGCAGGGTTACGTTATCTCACGGGGCACCTATACACGTATTATTATTATATTATTATCATTAGCGTTTGACTTTTGTGCGCTGGGGCGGGATGACATTTGCGGGAATCCACCGGAAACAATCGAAACCTCTGCAGTATATAGGACGCCCTATATTCACCTAAAACATTGTACAAAGAAACGTTTATTAGAGCCACACATGACGTAGGTATAATGTATATGCGCGTGCACTCGACCTTTTTTCCGTAAAAAAAAGAAAAGAGAGAAATAAAACAAGTATAGGGTCTTGCGCACGCGCCACTGCTGCAGTAGGTATACCGTGTTGTCGACCGCCGCCGTTCGCTGTTACCCCCACGGTCGTTATGCCACAGAATAAAAATAAGGGTCCTCCTCAATGTTATTTTATGCAGACGGTTTTTGCGCGCGCGCTTGAAGACGTGTAATATTGTATAATATCTTACAAGAGCGTATTTACCATATTATACTATCAATGATTATTATTTATTGCATATACTATATAATATTATACTTTAACGGATAACCTTGAAAACTGCATATTAACATTATTGTGTTATTGGGGTTACCGTCGGTAACGAACTTGTATACTTACCGATTTTGAATTCGACTCCGATAATTACTTTCGGTTCGGTAATCGTATTTAGTATCTTTGCACCATGCGGTATTACCGGTTGTTTCGCCGCCATACGGTCGGCTGGTGATGATCGGCACATAACAAAAAAAATTTGCTAAGTATATAATATTATATAATAATATAATAGTATAATAGTATACCTGTATATTGCATCTCGAGATTATTGAAAATTAAAACCCGGTTCAACCGCAACCGCCTTCTACTCGTTTGCTGCTGTCCGATTAATGGTTTTCAGACACATTGCTGCGAATTTTTTTTGTAAATCGATTGCTCCGCGATTGGATTAATTGCGAATAACCACCCGTGTCGTTGCCGATCATTGGCGGTGTTTCTTTTTGTATCTCGGATTTTTTTTTCATTTTTTCTTATTTCTGCAGGTTATAGGTATATCCTAACCTACGCACCTATATACAGCGCGTTCTATTTAGATGTTATTGCATTATTTTGTATACCTATAAATTATGTAATATAATAATACCTATATATAAAAATATTCATTGTTTAACGTATGAGAAAGAATAGATTTTGTTTTGTATTCAATAGCTTAAGCTTTTGTGAATATTAAAATAAAGCTGCTTATATTTTTCGTAAAACATAGAAAAATTTACCTTGAATACATAATTATAATATTATACATATCATAGTTTAAACCCCTTTCCACTGTTGTATATCTTTTACGAGTTGTTTATCTTAAATGATAATTAGTGTTTTATTACTATTATTCTCTTAAATTCCGCTTGTTCGTTTAGTCGTTTCAACCCATGCATATAGACGATGAGAAAACGAATGAGCTATTTTATAATGACAATAATATTATCATTTCGTTCAACGTTAAACAAACGATTTAGGGTTTATTTAAATTTATTGATAGTCACTTGCATGAAATCACAACTATAGGAAATGAAAAAATATAAATGAGAGATAATAAACAAGCAAATCGGTCCCCATCGTTTCCTCATGAGCTACATCATCTCTGTCTTTCTCACGTTGTTCATGGTATGATATCTGCAGGTGTACTCGAAGTTATTCGTACATTTATAACAGTCACATTTTGAGACTTACAGCAACTGTTATAAATCGTATGCAACCGTTTACAACCGATCTCCGTCTGAAAACTGATAGTTGCTATAGGAATTACCGTGAGCGGTTAACTGACGTTATTATAACTATTTGGTGTGACATCCTCTTAAAATCTTAAATACACTAGGTATACGTATTGTTTTCTAATTATTGCCAAATTAGAACGATCAGTTTTACCGTATTCAATGATTATCATCCACAATTTTTTTTTTTTTTTTTTGGGTCGTTGGGCTGCTCTGTATACGTATATTACGTGGCTATAATAGGTATCATGTCTGCAGCGTGTTGTTATTACTATACGCTTCGTGTTGTAATCGAATCGTATAACTGTAATAATAATAATAATAATAATAAATAAATGCCAACGGTTCGGTGGTCTTGGTAATGGGAGGTATAATAGTCCGTAGTAGGTATACGATTAACGTGCATACGGACACACGGAAAACATGGCAAACTACGTTGCAGCAGTGGCGTTCGGGGCTGAGACGGCTGCAGCAGCAGCAGCGGTGGCAGACAATGGTCTTGCGCGCGCGGATATCATAATATAATATTATATTATATAAAAGTGTGTGCCAGTATAACAAAAATGCTATCGTCGGGGCCGAACAACAGCTGTCGAACAGATGCGGGACGTGATGCTGTGGCCGCCGGTACAAAAATATATAATCGCGCCGCCACCGTCACTGCAACCGTCCGAGACTCGAGTGCATGGCTGAGGACCGTGATGTTTTTGGCAGGCGTCGGCCAAAGGTACACGTCTTTGGGGTACCCGTGAAATATATTATTGCGCGTCGTGAAGGAGGAGACCATCCGGTGCGCAGGTATTGGGACCTTACACGATAAGTGAGTGTGTGTGTGTGTGTACAGTGTGCAAAGAGAGAATATAACGATTCACGAGTATAGTATACATAATATATACAGGAAGATTCTCAAAGCAGGCGCTCACCCCATTTTTTTCCATTTAATATTGAATTTATTTAAATTTTGATTTTATAAACCATAAATTATAGGTACTTACTTAAGATTATTTTTTCGATATGCCTAATTCAAAATTCAAACCAGTAGTTTCTCAGTTATTAAAATGTTAATATTAAAGATAATAGTCCATAAAAATGGTTTTACATAAATATAAAATAGATGTTACATATTTGAATCTATATATTATAGTACTTGGACCATTTTTACAAATTATAAGTGTTGATCTATTAATAATAATAATTACGATTTTCAATTCACCATATTCTCCATGATATTATTTTCTAAACCCATTATCGTGGACTAATAATTTATTATTATCTTAGTAAACTGCAAACGTAAATAATTCAAATACTACTTGTTCGAATTTTCATTTTAATATTTTTCGAAAAATTATCTGCTAAATAACTTATAATAGAAATGGGGTGTTTGCATTTGAAAATCAGAAGTTTGTATCTCCACAGGATACTACTTGAGTACTAAAAAGAAATCTCATTAAGTATATAGGTATTTAAAAATTCCAAAAATCATATTTTGAATAATTTCATTTTTAAAGGAGAAAAAGGGGGTTGTATGCTTGGTGAATCATCCTGTACATGGTATGACGTAGAAGGCGACGGAATGAGAGGAAAACGAAAAATAAACCGGTTTGTAACCTGTGCGCATCCCGCAATCTGCAGGCAGCAGCAGGATGGCAGGGAAATATATTATATTATGTGTGTGAGCGCTGGTTGTCGTCGGATTTTTAAGGGAATAAATAAATTTCAATTCTTTTGGGTGGAATGAAAACGGGATTGGCCTTGTGAATTATAATATTATATTATGCTTAGCTATTATAATATTATCGTACGCGAGAAAGATATAATAAACAACATAGAACAATTGTCGTTGTCGACGTCTTGTCGGCAAAAACCGACCAGCTACAAAAGAGGTCCGCCGAATCCTCCGTGAAATAGATACGCCGATGATATATATATATATAATTATTATAAGTATGTATTATATGACTATTCCGCGTGTCTCTCTATTCTATTGTTTCGCCGAATGGTATAAGTTATTCGGTCAATGTATAAATACGACTGTAAAAAAAACGACTTGAAAAACACGACTGTGTTGTAATTGCCCTTGGATGTATGATTTTTCTCTTTTATCCCGATATGTATACCTATACCAGTGATTATTTAAATCATATTACCCGTGGAAAGGGAATGTAATAATCGTATATCTATAAGTTTACGTTCAAATACGATATACAAGGTGATACGTTTAAATGTTCACTCATTTATTATTTATACATAAATCGATGTCATTCCTAAAAAATGTTGTTTTTTACGATTTTTATCATTATATAATTTTTTTACTTTTTACTTTTTAAAGACAAAAGACAGTTATAACTTGATATTCTTAACCAGAATATTTATTGGAGTACTCTGGCGCGTAAAATCAAATTTCAAACTTGTAGCTAAATCTAGTCGTAAGTATTTAAAAAAACTTGTGAAAATATAAGTTTTTCAAAACATTTTAACACTATTGAAATAATGGGTGTAGACATTTAAACGGATCACCTTGTATACCATGATTTAATATAATATTGTGTTACATCCGGCGCCAAAAAAACTCGTTTTCGACGACAATGAGATAAGTTGGTATATACTTTTTTTCTATACGCTTGAATTATGTGTAACTGTGTAAGTATTTAGAGAGATTTCAATAATTCGTCGTGAACGGTTTACTAACAAAAGTATTGAAAAAAAAAAAGAAATCCTTTGTTCTGGGTTTGGAAAAAATACGGTGGTGTTATCGCGCAGTAAAATCTCGACGTGGCCGCCGCGTGCTATCCACGCACACACGCATTCGTCATTATAAAAATAAATGCGGTGACTGCCGAGGTGGGTAGGCCGAATAACCTATAGGTAAATCGTAAATATATGTGCGATATTGTATTAAATTGTTGGGTGACTTGGGCGGCCCGCACCTGAAAAACAAGTCGCATTTCCACTGGTGCAAATAGGAGAGAGGCTTGAAGGGACTTAGTCGTCTTTCCGAGTTCAAAATATAGCATGTTTTATAATTTTTAGAAGATATTATTAGGGGGGGGGGATTGTTTATTTGCGCATTTAGCCTTATAGACTATAGTCATAAACACAATATCATAACATATAATATTATATATTTATATTACCTATATCTTCTTTCCAACCAAAATACCGCGTAAAAACCTTACGTGGCCGTATAATATACCACCTATATAATTATTTTATTATTATTATTATTATTGCCAACCACTCATCCCACCACGCCATAGTACCGGACCCGATCCTCGTCACACTTTACTGGCACCAGACCACTGTCCAGCGATTGGCGGTGGCGAATGCGCCGAAGTTTACGAGTATATACGACCGCCCGGTAACATAATAAAATAAAATATTATTTTGTATTATCATCGCAGACGTACGTCGTATATGTTTATCATCGTCATATCGACGGTCGATAATCGACCTACTGCATCGGGCCATCACACGCCGTATGTGCACTCCGGGACCCTGTTCAACAAGGATTTATATTTTTTTCGCCCCGTCTAAAGATCTATACGCGTTTAGTTCGACTCGGTTTTTGTACATAATTTATAATATATTAAATTATGTTCTGTTCGTATTATGTGTATTATACACACGTATCATATTATATAACAATATAATAATATATTAGTGATATAACCCATTGACGTTATACGGTTTACACGTTTAGTGCACAGTCCGAACTGGGATCGGTCGACGCTCGGTCGGTGGTAGTATAATATGAGATTTTTGTTCTTTTTCTGTAAACGTAGGTACCTACGCTTATATTATATGCTTATAATATAATGTATAATAATATATTGTATTATATTATCTTGCGCGTCCCGCGGCGAATCAGCCACGTCATCTCCGCGCCACACACTGCAGTATACATATATTATATTATATTCAGCATTCTCACACACACTCGGATTATTATATTTTTTGCGCTCGTATCTCCCTGTGCACGTTCTGTATGTAGTAAAGTATAATGATAATAATAATAATATTTTATTACAATTTCATATATGTATATATAATATGCTTATTGCTCACCATAAACGTATACTTTGCGGGGCGCCGCCGCCAGACGCGATGCGCTCGGGTTCGATCCGGCAGCCCGCCG
>NC_042494.1:42754374-42763824 GCF_005508785.2 Acyrthosiphon pisum | reverse complement strand
CACATACACCCCCCCCCCCCATCAGCCGTTGCAACCGCGCACCCTCGTCCGGCGCGCGGCAGCTTCACGTCGCCGCCGCCGTCTGCAAGGGACGTCTGGACGTGACGTCACCGCCAGACGGATCAATACGCCACCCCGGGGTTCGATTTCGATCATATTATTATTCGCTAGCGTATTTAGGTAAATAAGTATAATAATTTTATATTATACAATAGGCTCGAGACAGACATACGTGCACAGTTTACCTGATTAACGTGTCGTAGTTGTTTTGTCGATCAAAATGATTTTCATCCGACCTAACTACCTACGTGTGGTGCTCGCTGTCGCGGTTAGCTCGGAGCCGCGTGTTTACGAAAATCCCCTCTACCCCTCCTACCTACCCAACACGTCAACTTATACACGTTCTGTAGGTTTGCACCCGCGGAGATGGGGTAGCCCGGACGACGTCGGCCGACGGGCATTTGAAGCATATCGAACGCCATCGCCACCGCCGCTTCCGTTTGTGTTATATCGGTCTTCCCGGTTGACTTTTCGTCCCGCGTAATAATAAATTAATTTTATCTAATTTTGTATCTTGCATTTCGCATAAAGTTATAGGTCTTTGTGTGTGAACTGTGTGCAGTGTACTTGTGTACAGTTTTATTAATATGCGACATGTAGTGTAATGCGTGCCGCCCTCCAAACCACGCCCCTTATCGATTATATTCCTCAACGTGCCGCTAAGCCAATTTTTCTCTCTTTAGTCGAGTTTGTGGTGATGCCGCCGCCGCCGCCGCAACCACGCTATATACGACACGACGGTGTATTTCACCGAAATCGATTTTCTCGCTTAGACCGCCGCCGCAGTGTTTGACCTGTTTTCGATGAGATGTTGATGATATACGCATATATACACATATATGGTATATCATACCATACCTACCTATAATAATATTTGATCGGAAAACCAACAGAATTTACGAAAATATATCTTTGTTTATTATCCGCTGTACATCTGCAGTACCTATAATATTATACAGAGACTTACGGCCCTTTTGTTGTTGTTTTAGTCCGTAGCGCTAAGTACGTTGTCGCATTTACAAAAAATGCAAATTATTGTAAAAAGAGTTTCTCGGTTATTCTATTACTAATGCTTGTATTTTTATTCTGTTAATGTGTAACAGGTACATGTGTTGATAATTATTAATTTTGAATTACGTATAATAATGAATAATGATACGTATAGTAGGGGGTTTAAAAACAAAATACAATTCAATATTTAAAATGCACTCACCTATATGGTTTTGATTTGTTATCCCAGAGTATATAATATATTCTATGTATAGAGTTTGAAATATTTTAAATAATTTTAATAACTGTGATGTACCCATGACATAAATCCAGCCCTTTACCGTATTCGTAACCATTACACTTTTATTTGATATCCATTTTTTGTGTATAAACGAACAATTCTTTTTTCAACATTATTATTATATTCTGCGTCGTATATATTCTATGAAAAGAGAAGGGTGCTTTGTGCTTACAACAATCGATTTAAACGTTCGCGTTGAAATAAATATACATACCTCAGACCCGGGTAATACGTGCGTTTATATATTATATTTCTGTATATATACTATATATATTATACTGCAAAATGTTTTTTTATATTTTTGAACTTTCACCTGAAAAATGTTTAGGAATAAAAAAAATAATATAAACACAGATAGAGTTTTTTTTAATGATGATTAATATTATAAATTATAATACCTATATAAATATTATAAATAAATGTAATTCTGACGACCCTATTCTGCTTTCTGTTGCCGCGAATGTGTTGCCAGTGTAGGTACGTTTTACGGTTTTGAAAACGTTGAGAATCGGTAAGTTCAAAACACCTGCCACCATCTTCGTTTTTATTATATTATGATAGTACTATAATAATGGGCCATTAACACAATTCGATTCCGGTCCTAATTGCGCACGCGACGACGTGTTTCGTGGTCAGTCACATGGCAAAAAAAATATTACGACGAGCAACGAACGCGTATATTTCGCTTCGAAAAAAAATACCACGTTTATAATATAATAATTGATCATAAAAAATAGGCATCGTGTCTAATTAACCATTACCGTTGCCTCCATCTCCTCCTCTCACGATCTAGGCAAGGCAACAACAACTACAGAGTTTCCCCATCTCACCTGAGAGAAATCTGCCGAACTCGTATTATTATGTTATTATTATCAACGAAGCCGAGGCGTAGGCCGTGGTTTGCGGTCGTCAAAAGTTAAATTGTTTAATATATTATATAGGCGCGCTTTCGCAACCGCGACTTTTGCAGCTCGTGCATTGCTCCACGCACGTACTTGCCGAATCGATATAATCCGAAATTGTGGTTCATCTGCCTATATGCGCGTAACAAATTGCTCAGCTATGTGGTTAAATCCATAGTTCCGAGTATAAATCGATAATGGATGGGGGCGCAAGCAACGAATATAATTTAATAAACGATTAAAAGAGATATTGAAAATACCTCTCAATTTTAATTTGAAATTCTTTGTATAATTTAGTCGTTGAGATACCAGCGGACAGAGAGAAATTTTGTAACGACATTACTCAAGTAGCGCCGCGGGTATATGCATAATATGGTATTCCCCAGCAGCGTTTGCTATAGCCTAAATTTATACATTATACAATTATATAGATAGTACGCAAAGAGGTTTCTATGTCGATGTAGTCATCTAGTAAAGTCAACTAGTAAAGACCACCGAAGTGACAATCACCAAAAATCTGTTTCTATGCTCGAATTTTACCGCTACTGTAGTACACGCGCACACCTATTACGCTATCATATTAAAATTTTAATCGGACGACGTTTATACAATAAAAAATCTGCACCAATAAAAATGTCTGCATTTGATGGCTAATCGGTATATTTTGTTTGTTTCAGTTGATGGAACTGGTGCCCGTCTCGTGTACGGTCCGCCCGTCCAGGGCCGAGACGCCGCCGCCTTCGCTGAAGAGAACCAAGCTCGAGGACCCACCGCCAGCTGTGCCCACGGCGGCCTACTACTCGGCGCTGGGCATGGCACCCACGCTGCCTAACTACATGGTGGATCCATTCCACTATTTTTACGGTGCATGGGTGCCACCACCCGCGGCCATGTACATGAACAACGCTCATCACCTGTACAGAAACGACAGGTTAGACACATCGTCACATTTTTGTTGTTTGTTTACGGCAGTTATGCATTTTACTCAATGTTTCACTAATTTCAAATTGTTTTTTATGTCGTACCGCAGTATGATCAAGAGGGAAAGACCGCCGAGGCTAGTGGACCCGCAAAAAGTCATATCGCACACGCAGTCTGAACAGTTCAGCCGGAGTTTTCAACCGAACGTCGCGCTGGCACCGCCCACTAAACATAACGGCAACGCTAACGCATCCAATCTCTTGGGCCTTCACCACAACCATCACCACCAAAACGCCAACAGTGCCAACATCATCAACAACAATAATAATAATATCAGCAGTAATAATAATAACAACAACAACAACAACAACAACACCACTGCTAAACCGACGGTAAGTAAACTTCGTCACGCCGCGCGTATAGGCAGCACATTGTACACGCATATGTTCTTATAGAAGAATGTTATTGATTCTCGTGTTATCATAATATTAATATAATATTATAATATTCGGATGATCTCTTTCAGGTGAAATTCAAATACAAAGATGACGGAGAACAGGAAAACAAGGACATCGTCCCAACTCAAGAGTCCGATAGGAGATATAACAGTGTCGGTGAGTAAACTTACCATCAACCTATCGAGAAGATTTGTTGTCTGTTCAGATTTTCATTAGTTAGAATTTTATTAGTTGTTTATTATAATCGTCAATCGTCATTTTTTACAGCCGCTAGTGTCATGGAGCAAGTAGCCGCTGTTTTAGACGCCTTGAGCGATGCTAAGGAGACGACGCGACAGCAAGTGATCGGATTGGTTGAGCGGATCGCTCTGCGGCTTGAAAAAGTCGAGTCAAAAAATCAGCAACTTATCCGGGAAAACGAATTACTTAAAAACCAATTGAACATGGTGCGTGCATGTTATTACTCAGAATTTATAAATATTCATTGGTCAACTTAAACATTTATGCTGCAGCTGCTCGTTTGTGGGAGGGGGGGAATAGCGCGAATGGAATAAATGTCCCAAACGTCAAATTTTTGGGGGCGGAAAAAAATTATAGCTTTTGCTTTTATAAAGTGTCCATGATTTTTTTTAATTTTTAATTTTTTTACCGTTTTCGGTATTATTATGTATACAAAAATGAAAATTAGTTCAATTCGCCACGGCAGTATACCGCAACTTTATGCGCATGCGTAAAAACAGAAAATGGCAAACCGGATATCACTTTCAAAATTATGATTTCTGCAAATTTTGTTTTGCACCCTAGTTCTTAACTAGCTAAGATATATGTTTCGAAAATAAAAAAAAAAAAACAGAAAAAACGAGTGGAAACTAAACTTCCTTTATTTAAAATACAAGTTATGTGTTATAATTTTTATTTTTAACACTGGACATTCATCTATCTCCTGCCTGCCCAAGAGAGTGGCGAAATTTTATAAGTGCTCTTTATAAACGCATAATTTCTAAATACGGCCCTGTTTATACTATTACATCAGTGCCTGTATAATAAATACTTTTGAAAATTATTTGATGTATGATTATTTTTTCGTATCCTTACAGAAGAGGCATACGAACAAAGAAGATCCATTGTTAGTAGACGACTGTACGATGATCAAATGGGAAGACGGCGGTGGTATTGATCAAGATCATAGCAAATCCAACAGTTTGCCATTGATGAACAAGAGGTTTAGTCCAGTGTCCGTGATAACCTCACCACCATGTCAGCCCAAAACACCTCCACCTCATAATCCACAGTCCACTACAATGGCTGCCACCACCACTGCTACCATCACAGCCACCTCAGTGTTGATCAAATCGGAATCCATCGACTGATTATTATAATTGCATCCTGCTGTTTACTTATTATTATTTAATTTAATATTGCTACCACCGACAATTGATCTCTCCTTTAAAAAAAAAATAAAAGTAAAATAATAATATGTATAAATTATACAAGCTTTTTATAATATTTATTCAGTACCACAAGTATAATATATGTGTATAAATATTAAATATACATAAACTAATAATAATAATAATTATTATTATTGTTATTATTTTATGTCTATCAATATTAAGTTGTTGATTTCTCTTGTCTTCTGTAAATAATCTAATTTAAAATATTGTTAATTTGATTTTCTTAATTTTCTGACGATTTATTTAAATATATATATTTCTTTTTCTTTTTTGTTATGAATTTTTAGTTTTAGTTTAGTTATTTTTTTATTTGAATTTTTTTGTTATTCGTTTTAAATTATTTATGTTAAAAGTTGCTGTGCCAATTTTTTGTTTGTTTTTCTTTCAATAATTATTAGAGATTAAAATAGAAATGGTGTACTCTAAAAAAAAAAAAAATAGAGCATGGTTATGAAGGAGCTCAATTTAAATACTTGATTTTCCAATATTTGTAGAGTGTTATTAGTTAACCTGTGAAATTTTCAAACATATTCTTTATTTCTCTGTTGAATATGAGAAGAAACTTTGGTGACTAGTTAACACGGTATTCTGTCTCAACAACTCTGTGGGACTATTCTTAATAAATGCTGAGGTTTTTTTTTTCGTACTAAACAAAGTGTTAACGGAATATTCTGAAAATGTGTGCTTTTTCAATACATTTAGCTAAATAGTCAATGGACAAAATTTTGTTTAAAATATTTACACCATTTCAATGTTGACATATTTAAAAGAAAATATTAATATTTTGTGAAAAATCAATATTCCTAATTTTTTTTCCTCAGTGTTTAATTAATAATTATTATTTATTTGCATACATATTACATATAATATCGCACCAAATATTAATAATATTAATAATAATATGATAAAAATTAAAAATGCAATCATGTATGAGATAATATTTATACATTTCCTAGTACTAAAGTACTTTAATATAGGTACACAAAAAAAAAAAAAAATAGATAAACCTTAATGGTTATAAGACAACAATATAGAATAAGTATTATGTTTTCAAATATATTATGTATTAGAAAAAAACTAAAAATTATAATTATGAATATAGTTTTGACGAACAATATATCCTTATTCCCTTTAGCTAGAAAATAATTCAGTACAAATTAGTAAGTGCCTTAATTCTGCAATACTATACACTAACCTTACTTAAAAAAAAAAATTAACAATGATAAACATATTTAATATAATATAGTATGATATATATGTTTGCATGCACTATAATAATTAAATGGTTTTAATATGCTTATAAAAAAAGAGAAAAAGAATGTTATTTTAGAAAACTTGGTAGATTGATTTATTATTAGGTAAGTGAATTGTTATTGTTAATGTTGGCGTGCGTTGTTGTGTCATCCAACAAATTTTTTTCATTATGTCTAATGTATTTTAAGTATGCAAATTAATAATAAAAATATTAGTAATAGCAATATGTATCAAATATAACATACAGGTTGAAAATATGTAAAATTTACGTTTAACTATACCTATTATTGTTTAGTTATAAATATAATATAGTTTGTTACCACACAGTTGTAATATGTACCTGATGTGAAAGCCAGTAGGTAATTTATTTATAAAGTACCTATATACTATTATAATATATATTATATAAATATACTTAAAGATGTTTTATACCATTATTGCGAACGATGGAATAATAATAAGCTCCCTATTTTTTTTATTTATTTAAGTAAACGTTGAGTCTTCCTTAAAAATGAAAAGATGAAAAAATAAGCAAATAACTCGAATTCTGTAATTAATTAAACATTTTCATGCTGTATTAGTTTGTTTTATTTTTATCTTGTGCAATTCAACTAAATGATGTCGCAACACAATGATAATATATAATATTATATATATTTATTAGTTGTAATAGTTTGATAAATATATACATTTAATATCTATTGAAGGAGTAGAATAATATAATATATTATAATAGTATAACAATTTTTATTCAACTTGACTGGAAATCAAAAACAACCATTGTGTTCACATAAATTTTTCTCATTATTATTTAATGTTAATTGACAAAACTGTGTAATAATATTGACTTTGCAATTTTAATGTTCTTATGTATATTTTGTTGTTGATGTACAGACTTTTTTTTTTGTAATTTTTAGAGTTTTTCTAACTCTGATATGAAATGAAATATTAAGATATTTCATTTTACTATCATAATTATAATTATAATTATTATTATTATTATTATTATTATTATTATTATTATGATTATGATTATTATTATTTTTTGTAATGATGTTAAGTTTTTTTAAGTAACTTATATTAGGTAGTTTTTTAACTGTGCCAAGCTTTGTAGCACTTTTTAAGCAAAACCGAGTCATTATGTTTTTTTTTTTTTGTATATATTATACTGCCTGTACCAAATACATTGTATCATAATATACATGATTATATGGTGTATTGAAACGGGTTTTCTTTACATGTATTTTTTGTGTAATGTTATTAATTTAAAACAAAAAACAACCATTTTGTTTATGGACGTTTTTTTTGAAAAAAAAAGAAAACCAGAAAAAAAAGAATCAAAATAAAAGAATACTATATTGATAAATTAAAATTAGGATTGTGTTTTGTTTTTGTATGAGCATTTATTACATATTAATTATTATTATAATATTATACAATTTAAATGTTATTATGCACAATGTGCATTCGTCTGATGAGTAGGTATATAATAATATATCATCAATAGACAAATGACAATAATGTTTATGACGAGAAAAATAGGTATACCACCGTGATCACGCGTATAGTATCCATTATAAATAATTGCTATGATATTATTATGATTATATTATTATGATGAATTAAAATTACTCATAATTTGATGAAAGAAATACACCATGCACTTTAAGACATAGAAAAACAATCAGTTATTAGAAAAGATAAATACAGTGAACAGAATACGTGATACAGCATTAGACGCTTAACACTTGCAAATGTGTATTCTGACCTCTAAAATAGAAAGACAGTAAAACCCAAATTAAAAAAAAAAAAAGGTGGGTAGGTGGATGTCGCTCTGCTGTACAGTAGGTTACAAGTGGGTCACTGTATAATGGATAGTATTAAAATTGAATTCAATGATATAATATCACTGTATAAAAAAAACGATTCTGAATGGAGACGGTTTGTCAGTCTAGGTATTAGACATACCTATTATAGGTATACTTATCTATAGTATTAAAAAAAAATTGACCTATAATAGGTAGGTACCTATCTATACTTATAAAATCCAAATACCACTCACTCACTGATCACTGTATCTCAAAAACTACTCAACGTACAGACTTGAAATTTGGAATAGGGGTTCTTCTCATATTTTCACCGTGCAATAAGAAAGGATTTTCAAAAATGTTGCGTTTTAGTTCCAAATTAATCATATCACAATATCCATCAGGTAACGCGTTATACATCAACAACAAACCGTGGTACTATCATAGATATATAATAGTATACCTACTTTAGAAGTTTCAAGTACCCACAAATAATATTATACAATCATTACAATCACAACAAAATAACTAAAATAGTTATTCTAGGTTTTTTAATATGTAATTTCGTCCAAATTTGAACTTAAAATTACTATAAAAATAAACTGTGCTTATGTATTTCTTAGAATTTTTGGCAACAGAATTAAATATTTACGTGGAATCTTTTTTTAAATTTTCAATCCTTAGATATAAAAGTTGAACAATTTATAAATTTTTAACTACAAAATAATTATTCAATTTTAAATTTGATAAATTTTGTCAACATTTTAACTTCAAATGCTTATAAAAAAAATGTGTGCCTATGTATTTTTAATATTTTACAATTGCTATTGTAACAACATATCAGGAGCCTTGCATTAAATTTTCACGCATTTTTACCAAACAAATAAAATTTTATTGATATTTATAGAAAAAAAAACGAAAAAAATTGAAAACTTACAATGTCCGTAAACAGCCCAAAAAGAGACAAATTATTTTCAAAATGTTATCGTATATATAAAATGCTAATATAAACATAATATGAAAATTTCAAGTTTCTACGGTCATTCGTTTTTTTAATTACAACAAAATAAGAAAATCGTTACGTAAGAAATCGAGTGAATATCAAATGTTGTAAAAATATGAATTTCAAACGCTCATAAAAATTTAATTTGAGTTTCTTATAGACATTTTTTTTTTGATAAAGGTAGATTATCCTATAAGGAATCTTGTATTACATTTTAAAATCTTAGTTCTAAAAAGAAAAATTTTTACGAATTATAAACTCAACATTATTAGGTAATTTTCGTGATTTTTACATATTTT
>NC_042494.1:42746118-42754071 GCF_005508785.2 Acyrthosiphon pisum | reverse complement strand
GCACCAACTAGATTCACTTTCCCATCAAACAAAATACTGTTGAAGAAAATCGAAGCAGTTTTACTGCCCCAAACCGTGATGACAGACACAAAAATAAAAAAATTAAATAAAAAAACACACATCATTGTAAAATCAATACATTCATCGTTCCACTCAGAATCTAAAATTGATTTGTTGATGTTCTTATTAAATAGCAAATTAAGCGTTCCTTTAATTGAAGCGAAATACAGTAAAAACAATTATAAATGTCCTTAAAAGTGATTTAACAATGTAGTTTTTACCAATTGATTTTAAAATATTACCTATAAAAAACTAAGAAAAATGCAGTACGCCAGTATGTTACATATCCTAGGAACTACTACCTAGACAATTAAGCAGTTTAATATACTGGTGAATATATTGCATATTTTCTTAGTTACATATCTATTACTTATTCGATTTCCCTTCTCACATACTTTGTAGGTATAATATATTTACTTATGGACTTATAGATTACTAGCTGCCCGACCTTCCTCCAGAAGAAATTATTTTTTTATAATTTTATTTAAAAACATATGACTATTTTTTGGCTATACAAATAATATAATATAATTACATATTGTAGTTATTGTTATTACTAATTTCTGAAAATGATATACCCTACATTTTGAATTCAACCACTGGAGTGGTAAATTTTATTATTTTTATTATAGAATAGAGATAAGGTAGAAAAAAATGTAACAATAAATTATTTGTTCAATGAATAATATATATTTCAAATGGAAAAATGCAAGTGCAAACAAATAAATAAATAATTAATAATAAATAAACAAACAAACCGGTTTCTTTCGTCTCCAAAATCAAGTTAGATTCATATATTAAATATTTATAAATAGTAATATATAGTATCCTTGATTTATTATATATTATATATATACTATTTATAATTAATGGTAGTATGTACATAATTAAAATGTATTTAAAGTCTTTGTGTATTGTGTCTAGGTATTAAAATTTTTTTACTTATATTATAATAATATTGTAGGTATACAAAGGAATTACCTACCTATGTGATTTTTGTTGTTATCTTTGAGAACAATTAAACATGAAGCAACTAAATTAAATAGGTACAATGGAGGTAGGTACTGCAATAAATTGTAAAATTTACCTATTTAGATTTTAATTGCATGTTGTCATACTTTCGTAAAATTCAGTTCTAAAAAATTAACAAATAGGTAAAAATAATCAAAAGTTTGAAAAAAACAAATAATAATACATTATAATATGTTGATTTCTCATAAAAATTAAAAGGTGAAAAAAAAGTGATGAAATATGATAATTTTAAGGTGAAAATTAAGAAATGAAAAAACTTATTTTTCCAACATTTTGGTTTTCAGATATACCTTTGTCTTTTGGAGGGCAGTGTTCACCTGTTTGTAGGATAACTACACGGACCAGCATAATGTCTTTTGATATTGAATTTAAAAGCAATAAATCAAAAAAAAAAATATATAAAAAATAATAAAAAATAGTTATGAAATCGATTATATTCGAGTTTGCCTATTGAAGTAAATTGATTTATTATTTTTATTGAAAACAAATTTACATTATCATTATTTCTGGATTTCAAATTAAATCCTAATTTCAAATCAACGACATATTTTGTAAAGCTTAAACGCTGATTTAATCAGACTGACGGAATATGAAATATTTTAAGGAATCTATTATCAATAAGAATTTTCTTCTACTTAAGTTTGGTGAACATCACTATGGAGTACTGGACACTGGTACACATTTTTAAACAGAAAACTGTAACATAATATATATGTAAAGTATGATTGTACATCATAGGTACCTAGTAGAGAAACGTTAACTTACGTATGCTAATGCCTACAAAGTGGTAGTTAATAACGTATGCGATAGGCCAAAGAAAAACGATTTTCCTAAAAGAAAAGAAGTATATTGATGTCGATGTGACATAATATATACCTGTGGAAGAGAGTGGGAACGAGTGAGTGAGAGTGAGGGAGTATTTATTTATGCGTGTGTATATTGCAAACATATATACCTAATATAAATATAAATTATGGTAAATCTCGATGATGGTTTGTTGCGGGTGAGAGGTTTGGTGACGATGGTGGTAGGACCGCGGTAATGAGTGTGTGTTTATCTCGTCGATCGGTAGCGGCGGTGGTCAAGGTGACCTTGCGTCAATGTCATCTCTTCGTGCTCGTGCGCGCACATACACACACACAAATTCACAAACACGAGCACGATACGGTTTGTCGTTATAATATTATTATGGTGTGTGTGTCTACAGGCTCGTCGCGATATTATTATAATATATAATCGTGAGACGGACGGACGGGCGCTACCTGGGGGGGTCCCGCCGCCCGCGTAACGTCACCCAGTTCCGTGCGAGCCGACCGCCGATCGCCAGAGTTTGGCGGCGGAAACGTCGTCGTTGACGCGCCGCGTCGTATTCAAATGGGGTGGCATAATATTTAAATAATAATCAAAATAATAATAATAATACCTATTACAATAACGTAATACCAATATGATATTGTATAATGTAACGTATAGAAATGTTCAAATGCACATATAGGTGTGTGGTGTAAGGCGTGTAGGTACCTGCCTATACTGTGGCACAGGTGTAGGCGTGTTGTAAAGCGCTGTTGTTGACAAGCGCGTGTTAAATCTAATGCCTCTCGCATATCGACGTTTTTGCAATGACCTAATGTTACCTGTTGTTTAAAACT
Source organism: Acyrthosiphon pisum (assembly GCF_005508785.2). Taxonomy (NCBI): domain Eukaryota; kingdom Metazoa; phylum Arthropoda; class Insecta; order Hemiptera; family Aphididae; genus Acyrthosiphon; species Acyrthosiphon pisum. The sequence continues at coordinate 42,751,330 of NC_042494.1, read as the reverse complement.
AAAATGTTTAGGTATGTGTGTCTGTGCAGTGGCGGATCCAGAAATATTTTACGGGGGGAGGGGGGGGGGGCGGCGCAAAATTGTCCTTAAAATTGGATCCTCCAGGGCTCCAGCAAAAACCGTTTTATTACACAACGTAGACACAGAGTACGTCTAGTATAATATTATACAAGATATTATGCGCAGCGTACATTATATTTCACGCTAGGTATGCAATGCCGATTGCCGAATGCACAAAAATATCACTTTTCACAAATGGAATGATGTGCGACGGCCGACCAATTATAATCAATAATATTATTAATTATATTTTTGTAATGTTTTTTTTCCCCAGAAATGACAACGGTAAGGATGGTCGACGACGGCAAGTCATACCGATAATTTTATTTATTTATAATTGGCATAATGGTACAATAATAATGACATTTGATTTCGGGTAAAATAATAGTAGTTTCGGGTAATAGTTATCGACGAAGACAATCTAATTGTCGTCGTCGATAACAAGAAATTGTTTATCATCGACGACGAACGCAATTTAGCTATAAGCCTATAACACATTAACACAGTACCTAACACAATTACACACTCGCACACAATACAATTAAAATTATATTATTTTATTTTTCGTAAATTTATATTTTATAATACTGTATTTTGTATTTGTAATGAACACGAAAATAATCAAAAACCCAATATATTATATAAATTACACAAGCCTATTTTTGGGGGGGGGGGCGTACGGTAGGGGCCCCTCCCCTTGGATACGCGCCTGTGTGTGTGTTGTACTATCCTAATGCACCTAGGTACCTAAATACCTAATGATAATATTAACTTGCGAACCAAATTTAATTTACTGCTGCATTTTATTCATAGTAATATTTTATTTTATCCGAGATTTTATCTATAAATAGGTAGGTTTTAAATAAACTTAATGAAATAAAGTTATGAGAAAGAAATTAAAACAATAGCCGAGGGCGCCGAGAATCCCTTGCTGCAGTGTTAGTCGTTGTTCCCCATCGTGTCTCCGAGATCTGGCGGTAAATGGTCCATAAGCGCAACTTGTGGGGGGGGGGGGGGGTGCTTGGATACCAGACTTTAATTTTGCACCCTCAGTTCAAAAACACAAAAAATTGAAAAATCATATGAAAAAAGTTTTTCTTTGTTTTACGTAAGGTTTTTTTTATTTGACGCTTTTAGCAGAAATACAAATTGTTTGTGATGATTATATACATAGTATATGTTACATAGTATATCAAATATTTTGTATGTAACATCGACAATTATATCGTATTGAATTCATGATATCAGGAAAGTTTAGAAAGTAATTTAAATTACTTTAAAAAAATATCAAGTGCTACATATATTATGCGGATTCACAATCTCCATCAAATTAGTACACATATGTAGATTTGTCAGTGAACTAAGGTACCTACTCTAAAACTGAAATACACCAATATACCGCAGTATTTAAGTTTGTTAATTTTTTCCGGGGCGTATACGCCATATAACTATAGTTGGGATAATATACAGTTAGTAATATATAAAGTCAAAAAACATTTATGATACCTACTATATAGTACTCCATATAATTATATAGACATATATAACTCAAATATTTAACATTTATAAAAATACACAGTAATTATAACTACCCAAAAATTTAGGAAAGATAGGTTCCCATTAGTCATTGGACACATCATCCTAACAAAAGGGCGATACTAAAAGGTTTCTGGAACAGAAAGCTGAGACCCTATAAAGTTAACTTTGGACTACAGGCCACAGGGGCATCAACTTCACCGTTAGTTATTATTATCATTATAATAGACAGCTCAAATACAACTATATAATATGGTACAATATACTGAGATATATACTATTATATAGTATATACCGTGTGTCCGTGAAAACAGGGTATACTGAATATAATTAATTCATCCATGTTACTCAGTAGTCAGTACTCTATAAGTATTTTTGAATTCACGAGACATGAACGAACTATACTATTGGATCATAAATCTTCCAGAATAATTCTAAAATATGTATAGAGTACCGAGTAATGTAGGAAACTGAGTTATAGAGTGTACCCAGTTTTCGCGGACACATAGTATCATAATGGCGAATACGTATCAGTCAACGGACTTACTTGCAGAAAAATTGAGCAGACAGAAATCTCATCAGACGTTTATAGAACAATTATAATTTAAAACGTGTATATAGTCATATGGACATGGGTATAGTAGAGGGTGTAGAAGTGAAAAAAAAATAATATGTAATATGTTTAACGATTTACTAAGCTGCATAGGTAAATGATATAATATGTATAGGAAATGATAAAGTCAGAGGCCATCGAGGATGTGCGTGTATCGATAGGTAGGTAGGTAGGTATACATTAAATATGTAAAATAAACCCACGAGTTATTGAAAACGTAACCTATATAATAAATTATTTGGATTATACGGTTATGCATAACGTTTACTTTTTACGTGCATATTATAATATATAATATATGTTTCATGTTTGTATCGGTGGAGGCATATATTTAAGTGTGTTACGATCGAATATTTTATAACATAGTGGCCTATTGGCTATTATATACACACGCGAGCTGATTCTATCCGTTAAAATAGGATAGAACACGGACAAGAAATAGGGAAAATCGTTTAGATTAAAAATAATCGTGTAGTCGCACTCACAGGAAAGGTATATGATTCGTATTTATGCAGTATGCGTAGATTCGATATCGACGAAGGAATAAAATTGACGATCCACCGTGGCTGGTGTTAATCAATATAATATCGTTTTGCTGGATTAGGTGTGGCCGTGTGGATTAAATGTTACATAATAATATAATATAATAAACTAAAAACATATATAACATCGTTGCCGGCTATACTCTGCAAGTACTCAACTATCATTGCTAGGGTACTATAGATACAGGTATGCTACGCCGCCATTTTGCGACTAATAATTTTATGTGAATATGAATTTCTCCCCCTTTATTTTATTATTTTATCATTGATAAATGAGTCGCAAAACGGTGGCATAGCATAGTATACCTATGATATGTAGAGCCTTATCATTGCCAACTGCTAAGTGCATGCCGAGACTGATGTTACGTGTCCGATGTTATATGCAAATACGATGCCAATGCAGGTTCGATTTGTGATGAATATATTCGCGTTTGTTTTAGATACCTACCTACAAATTTGAAGTGTCATCGACGTCCATCCGGCCAGTGGCGTGTTGAACTCATTTTTGGTGAGGAGCATAAATATATACAAGGTACTGAACGTCTCCTCTTCACCTATTGCTCTCGTGGGTGTCGTTTTGTTTATACTAACGAGGTCTCAGAGATTCGACCTAGGTGTGTGATATTATTACTAGGGATCAGGGTTACTTTATGTGAAGCAAAGTACTCAATGTGTATATATATATATGTATCTGTTATTGAATATTAATGTATTATTATTACCTACTACAAGCTACAACAGCGAAAGTATACTTATAAATTATAACTCAAGGTTACTGATTGGGCCATGGTGTGTCGTTCACCGATGTCCAAATGTGGGTTGATCTGATCTTCTGTATGTCCTCTTCAGGTCGTTGTCAGCCCTCGAGTTCCACTATCGACCATCCACTCTGACTATTGATTGCCGACCATAGACTCCTCCATCGATTATGACTATTGACTCTTGACTGTTCACTATCGAATCTCGACTGTTCTATTTAACTCTTTTCTGCCAGGCGTCCCGATCGGTTATTAATACGACACAAGCTAAACATTGCGTCAGAAATATATATATTTCATACATAATATATACACATTTGCTATTGCTAACACTCAGCATATTAGCCGTGCTCAACGTAGGGAGTAATGTACGATGTCGATGACGACATTCCTTACAGTACCACCCACCCCTCCCCCCTTTATGTTTATAACGGAATCTCCAACTCAGCAAAAAATTTACAAAATATGCGTATATTTGTAATGATTTTTATAATCAGATATATTTCTACGATATACCTAGTCACCGAGGTGGCTATAGGTATTTTGTAGCAGGGGGACCTATAATACCAACTAATAAATTTGAAGGAGCAATTGCTCCAAAATAATACCTTCGACACGCCACTGCCTTATTTCATATCGCAATTTATCAATTTATTGATCCGATCATGCAAACGGTTTCAAAACGATTTAATGGTTTCAAAACCATTAATCAAAACGTGATTTATTTACATACTTATCTGTATAAATTATTGGAACTAGAAAGGAACGAACAATTTTGTTATTTTTCCTTGAAAAAAAGAACTAGTTCATTTTCTCGTTCTTTTTTTATAAAAAGGAATTCGTTCATTGTGCCGTTCCTTAAAAAAGAAATCGTTCCAGGAATCCGTTCCTTTTGGAACTCGTTCCTTCCAAACACTGCACGTAATATATATAACTGAAATAGAAAACCAGAATAAGTACATTGCTGATCACAAAGATTTCTGTAAAAGTACATACGTTTTATCAATAGATCGTATAGGTACTAGTTTTGCTTGTAGGATGTTAGCAAACTTGCTACTGTATTTATAATTGAAAGTATGTTGAGAATTGTTTGCAAATAAAATAAAATTGTTATTATTAACGCGCTCGAAATTTTAATGCTGCGGGCCGACGAGAAAGATAAACATATACTATATGGCTAGTAACAAACGTCGTTGCTGGGATATTTTCTCGGAGATCGGTTTCTGTGTTGGAAGATTTGAATTTAGCTCATTACCAATTCTCGATTTAATCCTAACGTACACGCACATAGGTACTATCTTCGTTCAAAAAATAAATTATGGCAACAAATTATCATAACATCGACCGCGCCGCGGTAAACATAATATTACTGGAAATGCTAGAAGAAATTATGGTCAACAAAATGGAAGGATCCCACGCCGACGAAACCGACGAATGCCTCGTGCGATTAGCCGCTCCTCTTTTATCTGCCATTGATACGGTCATCACTACAGTAAGTTGGTCTTGCAGACTCAGTCTTGGTCTTAGTCTTGGTCTTGCGCAAGACTCTTGCAAGACTCTTGTCATTTTCACAAAATATATAAAAAAAAATCCAAATACCTGTTATAGCTGTGTGTAGGTTTTTTGCCACGATCTCTAAGATAAAACTTAGTCCAATATATTACATAGTATATTCATAAATCAAACATTAACATAAAACAAGT
>NC_042494.1:42738385-42746068 GCF_005508785.2 Acyrthosiphon pisum | reverse complement strand
TAATGTTTTTTTCCCCAGAAATGACAACGGTAAGGATGGTCGACGACGGCAAGTCATACCGATAATTTTATTTATTTATAATTATTGGCATAATGGTACAATAATAATGACATTTGGTTTCGGGTAAAATAATAGTAGTTTCGGGTAATAGTTATCGACGAAGACAATCTAATTGTCGTCGTCGATAACAAGAAATTGTTTATCATCGACGACGATCGATGACGGAACGCAAATTAGCTATATAAGCCTATAACACATTAACACAGTACCTAACACAATTACACACTAGCACACAATACATATAAAATTATATTATTTTATTTTTCGTAAATTTATATTTTATAATACTGTATTTTGTAGTTGTAATGAACACGAAAATAATCAAAAACCCAATATATTTTATAAATTACACAAACCTATTTTAGGGATTTTGGGGGGGGGGCGTACGACCCCTTCGCCCCTCCCCTTGGATACGCGCCTGTGTGTGTGTGTTGTAATATCATAATGCACCTAGGTACCTAAATACCTAATGATAATATTAACTTGCGAACCAAATTTAATTTACTGCTGCATTTTATTCATAGTAATATTTTATTTTATCTATAAATAGGTAGGTTTTAAATATACTTAATACTTAATGAAATAAAGTTATGAGAAAGAAATTAAAACAATAGCCGAGGGAGCCGAGAATCCCTTGCTGCAGTGTTAGTCGTTGTTCCCCATCGTGTCTCCGAGATCTGGCGGTAAATGGTTCGTAAGCGCAACTTGTGGGGGGGGGGGTGCTTGGATACCAGACTTTAATTTTGCACCCCCAGTTCAAAAACACAAAAAATTGAAAAATCATATGAAAAAAGTTTTTCTTTGTTTTACGTAAGGTTTTTTTTATTTGACGCTTTTAGCAGAAATACAAATTGTTTGTGATGATTATATACAATGTTACATAGTATATCAAATATTTTGTATGTAACATCGACAATTATATCGTATTGAATTCATGATATCAGGAAAGTTTAGAAAGTAATTTAAATTACTTTAAAAAAATATCAAGTGCTACATATATTATGCGGATTCACAATCTCCATCAAATTAGTACACATATGTAGATTTGTCAGTGAACTAAGGTACCAATCTAAAACTGAAATACACCAATATACCGCAGTATTTAAGTTTGTTAATTTTTTCCGGGGCGTATACGCCATATAACTATAGTTGGGATAATATACAGCTAGTAATATATAAAGTCAAAAAACATTTATGATACCTACTATATAGTACTCCATATAATTATATAGACATATATAACTCAAATATTTAACATTTATAAAAATACACAGTAAATCTAACTACCCAAAAATTTAGGAAAGATAGGTTCCCATTAGTCATTGGACACATCATCCTAACAAAAGGGCGATACTAAAAGGTTTCTGGAACAGAAAGCTGAGACCCTATAAAGTTAACTTTGGACTACAGGCCACAGGGGCATCAACTTCACCGTTAGTTATTATTATCATTATAATAGACAGCTCAAATACAACTATATAATATGGTACAATATACTGAGATATATACTATTATATAGTATATACCGTGTGTCCGTGAAAACAGGGTATACTGAATATAATTAATTCATCCATGTTACTCAGTGGTCAGTACTCTATAAGTATTTTTGAATTCACGAGACATGAACGAACTATACTATTGGATCATAAATCTTAAAATATATCATAAATTCTAAAATATGTATAGAGTACCGAGTAATGTAGGAAACTGAGTTATAGAGTGTACCCAGTTTTCGCGGACACATAGTATCATAATGGCGAATACGTATCAGTCAACGGACTTATTTGCAGAAAAATTGAGCAGACAGAAATCCCATGAGACGTTTATAGAACAATTATAATTTAAAACGTGTATATAGTCATATGGACATAGGTATAGTAGAGGGTGTAGAAGTGAAAAAAAAAATAGTATGTAATATGTTTAACGATTTACTAAGCTGCATAGGTAAATGATATAATATGTATAGGAAATGATAAAGTCAGAGGCCATCGAGGATGTGCGTGTATCGATAGGTAGGTAGGTAGGTATACATTAAATATGTAAAATAAACCCACGAGTTATTGAAAACGTAACCTATATAATAAATTATTTGGATTATACGGTTATGCATAACGTTTACTTTTTACGTGCATATTATAATATATAATATATGTTTCATGTTTGTATCGGTGGAGGCATATATTTAAGTGTGTTACGATCGAATATTTTATAACATAGTGGCCTATTGGCTATTATATACACACGCGAGCTGATTCTATCCGTTAAAATAGGATAGAACACGGACAAGAAATAGGGAAAATCGTTTAGATTAAAAATAATCGTGTAGTCGCACTCACAGGAAAGGTATATGTTTCGTATTTATGCAGTATGCGTAGATTCGATATCGACGAAAGAATAAAATTGACGATCCACCGTGGCTGGTGTTAATCAATATAATATCGTTTTGCTGGAATTAGGTGTGGCCGTGCGGATTACATGTTACATAATAATATAATTTAATAAACTAAAAACATATATAACATCGTTGCCGGCTATACTCTGCAAGTACTCAACTATCATTGCTAGGGTACTATAGATACAGGTATGCTACGCCGCCATTTTGCGACTAATAATTTTATGTGAATATGAATTTCTCCCCCTTTATTTTATTATTTTATCATTGATAAATGAGTCGCAAAATGGTGGCATAGCATAGTATACCTATGATATGTAGAGCCTTATCATTGCCAACTGCTAAGTGCATGCCGAGACTGGTGTTACGTGTCCGATGTTATATGCAAATACGATGCCAATGCAGGTTCGATTTGTGATGAATATATTCGCGTTTGTTTTAGATACCTACCTACAAATTTGAAGTGTCATCGACGTCCATCCGGCCAGTGGCGTGTTGAACTCATTTTTGGTGAGGAGCATAAATATATACAAGGTACTGAACGTCTCCTCTTCACCTATTGCTCTCGTGGGTGTCGTTTTATAATACCAACTAATAAATTTGAAGGAGCAATTGCTCCAAAATAATACCTTCGACACGCCACTGGGATCATGCAAACGGTTTAAAAACGATTTAATGGTTTCAAAACCATTAATCAAAACGTGATTTATTTACATACTTATCTGTATAAATTATTGGAACTAGAAAGGAACGAACAATTTTGTTATTTTTCCTTGAAAAAAAGAACTAGTTCATTTTCTCGTTCTTTTTTTATAAAAAGGAATTCGTTCATTGTGCCGTTCCTTAAAAAAGAAATCGTTCCAGGAATCCGTTCCTTTTGGAACTCGTTCCTTCCAAACACTGCACGTAATATATATAACTGAAATAGAAAACCAGAATAAGTACATTGCTGATCACAAAGATTTCTGTAAAAGTACGTCATACGTTTTATTAATAGATCGTATAGGTACTAGTTTTGCTTGTAGGATGTTAGCAAACTTGCTACTGTATTTATAATTGAAAATATGTTGAGAATTGATTGCAAATAAAATAAAATTGTTATTATTAACGCGCTCGTAATTTTAATGCTGCGGGCCGACGAGAAAGATAAACATATACTAGATGGCTAGTAACAAACGTCGTTACTGGGATATTTTCTCGGAGATTGGTTTCTGTGTTGGAAGATTTGAATTTAGTTCATTACCAATTCTCGATTTAATCCTAACGTACACGCACATAGGTACTATCTTTGTTCAAAAAATAAATTATGGCAACAAATTATCATAACATCGACCGCGCCGCGGTAAACATAATATTACTGGAAATGCTAGAAGAAATTATGGTCAGCAAAATGGAAGGATCCTACGCCGACGAAACCGACGAATGTCTCGTGCGATTAGCCGCTCCTCTTTTATCTGCCATTGATACTGTCATCACTAAGTAAGTGGTGACGTTCAGACCCCGGAGTCGGAGCCTGAAGGGCGAAATCCGACTCTTGGAGGCGCAGATAGAGAAGAGTTGGCCGAAGACATGGAGACGCCTGTCTCTTCGCACGGTGATGGAGTACCGAGCGGCGACGCGCTTCCGTCTGCAGTAGATTCGGAGCTTGCTCCGCTCTCAGACGCAGCACCGCTCGGCAACGGTGACACGGTACGAGAAGACAATAATTCTAAACTTTCGGAAACGGAAGTAGAAGAGAATTCCATTTTATGTCTAGAAGACGAGTCGGATGAAAAAATCGAGCCGGCCAGGGGAGAGGCTGTAGTTAATAATTTTGGCGAGCTTGTCGGTTGGTTAGACCCGGCGACGGAAGCACCCGCAATCTGCGATCCGCCTCGTACGAGGTGAAGGAGCGTTAAACGCTTTTTCCGCGGGCTGTGCTGCTTCTGCCGATGATGAGACGTCCGAAGCTTGCCCCCTGGGCGAAGACGACGGACAGGATGACGGCGACGGAATGGAGGGGAGGATGCGAGAAAGAGCACGGATGGTGCGCGGTGGTAAGTCACCCATGCACGTTCTCCGACCTGCACCCGCGGTGCGACGGGTTCGCTGGCGTAGCGTACTTGGTCGTCGATGACGCGCGAGACCCTCCGGTGGCTCGGCGAGCACCCAACCGCAATTACGGTCACGTGGAGCGACGGCGACGGTACAACGATTAGTAGACGTACCGGCACGGGCAACGATTTCGCCCCGACGGTACACCGACGATGACGACGGCGATGGCGACTCGGTACGACGGCAGCGGCGGAGACCTCGACACGGGGTGAGTAGTACGGAGATTTGCATACTAGGAACACGGGGACGACTCAGCGGCGCTGGACTCGCAGAAACTTAATCGTTTCAGGGTCTGGCGGCGCGCAGCGGCCGAAGCGACAACGCCAGGGCGAAAATTACCGAGAGTCGAGGATCGCTGTGATGCGATCCGCTGGCTTCCGCCTTTTCGCTCCGTAGTAATCCCACAATGACCGCTTCGCTCGTTCCCACCGGTTCCGCAGCACAAAATCTCACTTCGCTCGCTTCACGTCTTGGTCTTCGCCGTCCGTCGGTCGAGTCGTCACGCCGTCGACCGTCGATGCGCACGACATCGCGCACTAGCTGCCGTCCGTTGCCATCAACTGTGGTCGCTCCCTGTGGCCGTCTCGGTCGGGCCTCGCCGGCTGAGTAAGGTCGTCAAGCGTCCGAGCAAACGCGCCAGCGACACTCGTCAACCCGCGGGACAGGTTGGAGAACGTGCAGAGGTTAGACTCTGGTCACCCTTTTATCATAATAAACAAATTTTTATGTGAAACAAAAAAATATTGTTTCTTTTTTTTCGTTTTTTCGAGTGTATAATCAATTGTTACAGATTTAACGACTAAAAAATCGTTAAAATATATATTTAAATAAAAAAACTTGTTAGTCGATTATATAGAGTATAATGACCGTAGACCTGCAGTATAAACGCTATACAGATATTATAATATGTTCCAAGAAATATTTAAGCCATCAAACACTAAAGGTGACGAATGACTGCGGAATAAAATATAAATCTTAAAAAAACGCATTACACCGGCGGATACGACATGGACGGTTATATATACACCATACAAGAATTGTAAATAATATGTATTGAGTAGAACGTGTGAAGTGAACGTTAATATAGTCAAATGGTTTATATAAAATAATATTTAAAAAAATTCAAAATTTTATTTTACATAGGTAAAGTAATAATATAATATAATAGCTGCATGTCGAAAAATAATATTTGAACCATTAAACCCCCATGTTTACATGCATGTACTGATACCATATTTTCTACATAATTATTGACTTGAGTTGCAATAACCTAATTCGAACATAACTTGATACCTATATTTTGTTCTAGGAAATCACTTTTTGACGGTATGTGAGTTTTGACTGTTGTACAATAATATTATACTAAGCGTACTGAGTAGTGAGTATAATATATAAGTTCTATGGATTTATCGTAGTAAACAATATATTTTATAATACCTATCTATGGTAATTGTCATTATCCGGCTGTCTCATGGTACCACGTGTGCAGATTTTCGATGGTTTTTGTCTTTTGTGTTCAAATAATTTTTTTCAAACAAAACATTTTCAAAATGTATTGAAAATTATAATATCATGTTTAGAAAGTGCGAATATAAACAGTTCAAGTTTATACGGTTAACCATTTTTGAATTACAATAAAAAACCAACAAATATTTCTCAAAAACTGGTTTCGCATAAATATTCTGATTTTTTGTATAAGATTCTTAGCGGAGCGATGAATGTGTCGGTACATGGTGTTACGACGATGTGGTTTTTTTTTTTAATAATATACAAATATTATGCAATTTAGTTTTCGATTCCGAAATTTAAGTAGATTAGTGATGATCAAAACAAGACCAAGACCAAGACTTTAAAAATCTTGGTCTTGGTCTTGGTCTTGCGCAAGACTCTTGCAAGACTCTTGCCATTTTCACAAAATATATAAAAAAAAAACCAAATACCTGTTATAGCTGTGTGTAGGTTTTTTGCCACGATCTCTAAGATGAAACTTAGTCCAATATATTACATAGTATATTCATAAATCAAACATTAACATAAAACAAGTCAAACAATTTAATTTTTATTATACTCGTTTAAAACTTTGCATTTTAAATTATGCTTATATTATTTGACTTGTATATGAATCAATTTACCAGCATAATTAACTTTCTAAGTTTCTATTGCGTTTATAATAAATATCAATAGGTACTAATTGCTAATTATTAGTTATTGACCAATATAATGTTTATAAAAATCAAATTGTTGTTTTTTAATATTTTTATTTTCTTCTTTTTTTTTATTTCACACAATTTACAAAAACCAGAAATTTCATTTTTTAAACATATTATTTCATAATAATCACTAAAATTATATTTAAAACGTTGGTTGTTATCTTCTTATTCATTCACACTCTCGCTTCGGTCCACTACATCTTCAATGTCACTCATTTTAAAGGTACAGTAACAACAACTATAACAAGGTGTATTACTAACAGACAACAAGTTGACTTCTATAGGTACTGTATAAGACACTAGTTTAAGAACACAATGTCCAGTACAGAAAAATCACACAAGCTACGAACGAAAATAAAAACGCACTTCCTATTAAAATGATACCTACCGTAGTCTGTAATGACTTTCAGAAATTATTAGTATATTCTATTCAAATTAAAGGTGTGTTATGGACATACATTATTCTATTAGCAAGACAACTGCTTTCGACGTTTTTGTCGATTTTGGGAAAATAAAATAATTTTTCAGTAATTGTTAATTAGTATGAAACAACTATGTTATTTTGTAATATTAATTCTCATTTAATTTTTAATTTTTTTTTCAATAATTCGCCATTTCCTCGAATAGGTAGAGGAAAAGTGTACAAAGTGGCCATAGCGGGTAAAGTGGTCATATCTTATTATTCTGTCGTAAATAAATAAACAGTTGGTTTTATCACATGGATTGTTTCATTGTTATCATATTTATCAACTGATAAACGACTATTGATGATAGAATTTACAGTTTCCGTTTAAAAAAAAAAATTAATTTTTGGATGCTGTTGATGTAAGATAAGTGCTCTGAATAAATAATTATATTTTATAAACATAGTAATTAATATACTCAAATTATTTTTTTTCAAAATCTACATAAGTTTTTATATATATT
>NC_042494.1:42704469-42736209 GCF_005508785.2 Acyrthosiphon pisum | reverse complement strand
AAGTGTCTACCGAAATGAATCTCTATATTCAGTATTAAAGTTAAATTAAACAGGCTGGAAACCTAAACACTAGCGCTTATATGTCATAGTGGCTATCACGGAACTACAATTTACATCATTTTCACAATTAACATTCAGCGTTACCCAGAAGACACCGTCCACGGGAGGTTGGCTGAGTCGTTTCCCAAAAATTTTTTTTTTTTATTTTTTATTATTATTTATGTAAAAATGGCAAAATTTATGGTAAAATGAATTTTTTTAGATTATTGGTTGGGCAAAAACTTAAAACGTAATAATTTAACGAAATTAAACTGCTCTATTTCTTTTTGTGCAAGCTTTGTCATCTGTTGTCTTATAAATGCTTCTTTTTCACATATTGTCTTCGTTTTTATTTCTTTGCTTCTACATTTGATATACGTTTCTGCTTGAAATTCTACTAACACATCAATAAAATTATAGATGTTAGGATGACTAGAGTAGAACGATGAATTTGGGTGTGAATGAAAACTTCCACAGTCGTTAGTCGTACGGTTACAGCTAGCAGAAAACTGTGCCCAAATATTTGGGGGAAACATGGCATCCAGGGATATATAGTTTTCGAAAACATAATCGGTAAATTGTACAACCCGATCATCTTTAGCGGGCAGTAATGCTAAAAAGTCATCCGTGAAACAATCAATGACGTTGTCAGAATCCAAAAATGGCAAATCAAAATTATATTTATTAATATCTTATTTAATGTTTTATTATTATTTTTACAGTACATAATGTTATATTAGTAAGTTAACATTTTGTATAGTAGAAATCAAATGTAGACATCAAATCTCTCTAGTGTAAAGAAAAATAATATTCACAATTATTAATTTCCCATGTGTCAACAGTGAACTTCTTATGTGATGTTTGATGTTTCAGAATAAAATATCATTATCAAAACCTCATAATATGTGCAAAATCAATATACTTAATATCCTTTTTGAATAAAACAATGTACTTAATAATAATAATAATAAGGTCCAATTTAATTTCTAAACATAATTTAAATATTTTTTGAAATTTGAAAATTTGGTGAAAACTCTGGTGAGTAACCTACACAAATAAACAAAATAAATAATTTTATTTATCGCGTTTTCGAAATAACTTCAATTACATTTTTACATTGGCAAAATATGTTAATTTGTGCTGTAGGTTCAATATATTAGATTGTACACATATAACTAGACATCTCTTAAAAAAATTATGATTTTTCGCAATTCTTTTAAGTGTAACTCACTGCGGTAAGTTCAACTCAGCCACCCTGGTAGGCAAAGTTCAAAAATTCGATTTGATGCATGCTTGTACCTGATCTGCCCGAAGAGCACATGACAACCAATAATAAATAAATACTAATTACCTACTATACTAATTATTTCTCCTATAACAACCAATAGTAACCATTTATAAACAAAAATTTCCACCGTGAATCTCGAAATTTCTGTTCGAGCACCTCCCCAGATATGCGGTAGCTAGGAGGGTGAAAAATACTTTACCACTTATTCTCATACTTACCGAATATACACACAACATTTCATAAGAATTTGTCGAGCCGTTACGAAGGAGTGCGGCCACTAACTGCACTGTGCGACACGAGTATTTTATATATCAGATATATATATTTTACTTTTTACATTATTAAGCTATACAATTTTATAATTTTAAGAAAATAATTATATTACAAGAATATATTATACAACAATCGTTATTTACAAAATGAACAAAAGTGTATATACATGAACACGTGGTTAGATAATTTACAATTTAAATTTACAGGCGGCCGTGAGTATCGCAACGGCGCCCGCAGAGGTTGAAAAATTACATTTTACAAGAATTACAAAATGTACAAAAGTTAGGTATATGAAAAATTAACGTGTGCGGTATACGTTCACAACTGATTACAACCGTAAGCATCGCGACGACGACCCGTTTTTATTTCCGGATCCGGATCATCGCGGGGATCGGTGGGGGTGCGTACGAGAACTTCGACGCGGCCACGCAACACGCTTCCGGTGGCGGTCCGTAAACGTCGAACCAGGTCGGCCCAACGTAATATTCCGGCGGAGGTGGCGGCGGAAAACCGAAGTCCGCAGCCACGAGTGTTTCCACGCTCGGAGTCGGTGGCTGCCAGGTCATGAACATGGCCGGGCCCACATAGAACCGTGGTGGTGGAGACACTGCAATCCACGGACAATCCACTTGCGTGGACTCGGCCGTCTCGCCGGATTCGCCCGGAGCGTCTGCTTCGGGAGCTGCACGACGTCGTCCGCCTTAAACACATGAGAAAGATTATTATTACAATATTATCGTGACGTCGGCGTAGGTGCGATTCGTTTGAGCTCGACTTACCGTGTCCTCCGATGGGCAGCGGAAATCCAGATCAAAACGTGGGGTGGATACTTCCAGTGCGAGCTTATCCTCGTACCACTGGCGGAGGATGTCCCTCACCTTGCGGAAGGTCAACAGTATGAAAATGGCCACGCACCGGACGGCGAAAGACATAGCGGTGGCGTACATTGTGATGCTTACTATAGGTATCGTCGAAAGAGAAATTATTTTGAGAGCGAAGTCACCGCGAGGACGTGAGAATAACAAATGATACCGATTTGGTTAAAATTTTTTAAGGCTTGACAATAAAACAATAAAATATACGTTGTCATGTTTACCGATTCGAGCCAGTATACGAAAACGATTTTAAACATATTATTGTTATTATTATTATTATTATTTATTATTTTTTTGAACAATTAAAAATAAGTTCCAGTGGCGCAACCAAGGAGAGGGGGGATCCCCGGTCCAGATCCCCTCCTTGAGTATTTCAAAATGGAACACTTTTTAATTCAGTTAGGAATATAATAATATATTATATAATAAATTTAGTTAACTTTACTAACTAAATAATTTTGTTAACAAACCGTTAATCAGTTATCACATATTGTCATTTTCTTTTAACTTAGTCCGTGATATCCACGGACCGAGGGATAAGCAGTCGTCCGAAAAATGCAGAGAGTAATATTACTCTATGGAAAAATTATAATGACCCGAGAACATAGACATATTAATAATTTATTTATTTATATCATATATGTCTATGCCCGAGAATCGAAAATCAAAATAGTGCTACCAACCATTTTAACTGTGATTATAGACATATTTTACCCTAAACGTGTTTACTTTTTAACGTTTAAAACTTACTTAAGAAACTCTACTTCCGAATCGAGATTGAATGAACTAGCTGCTCTCAATATCCACTATGATATTAACGTCAAGTCTGAAGAAGTAATACAGTGTCTTAGTGTCTATCAAATTCGAAGCGTCATTTAGACTTTATTTTGTAATTTTATATCATATTTAATATTACATTTTATTATTAATATGATAACACAAATGCCCCTCCCCCCCCCAAGGGATATTTCTAGTTGCGCTACTGATAGGTTCACATTGAATTTAATTTTAAATCTACATGCATGCACACAATATTATTAGATAATGGCATGGTGCTTCACCGAGCATACTCACCCGCTTTTTCCTTAATGAAAATAGGATTTTTTGAATCATTAAATATACCTACTTAAATTGCTTCTACATTTGATATCCGTTTCTGATTGAATTTCTACTAGAGTAGAACGATGAATTTAGGTGTGAATGAAAACTTCCACAGCCGTTAGTCGTACGGTTACAGCTAGCAGAAAACTGTGCCCAATTATTTGGGGGAAATATGGCATCTAGGGATATATAGTTTTCGATAACATAGTCGGTAAATTGTACAACCCGATCATCTTTAGCGGGCAGTGATGCTAAAAAGTCATCCTATATACTGCCGATACTGCCGGCACAAAATAAATAAATTTCCCGGGCCGCAATTCACCGGTCTCCAACACGACATGTCGTGACACAACGTGACATGTCAGGCCGCAACTCACCCATGGCCCTGTCAGCGACCGTAGAAATATGAGGTATAATTATAATTATTATTAATTTAAGACAATGTAATAATTTATCATCGAAATAGTTACAAATTCACGTACCTCGATCCGTACAAACAGGTCGCAACTCACTATAACGAATATGACGAGTATAGTAAATTTAATTAGGTTCCATTCCGGGGAGATTTTACTTCAGGAACCTACTGTCAAAGCAATTAAAAAAAAAAAACCATAGGACATTGTCATTTGCTATAAAATCATATATTTTCAAGAAGACGCCGTTTCATATTCATTTTTTAAGGGGTTTAATATAGGCAATTTTATTTTATTATTCTGATATATATATATGATATTATTCTGAAAAAAATTTCTATTATTTTTTTTTAAACTGTGAATTGATAATATACTGATATGTTGTGCATTTTTTGATATTTTTTAATTTTAGGGCATTTTATACTATAACTTAATATACAATGCCCTAACATATTATGATAGTGAATTCAACTTCATAATTATTAATTAGTGCATTTAAGTTCTGAATATAATTATAATGTTAATTATGAGTTATGACAGTATTGATCGAAAATGTTTATATTTCCACTTGTTTAAAATTGTCTATTATAAGTTTATTAGCAAATATTTAACTAGGTCTTTACTTTACAACTGTAACTGTAAATAAATAGTAATCGCTATATAATCAAAAAAATAATTTTTTTAAATTTAAAATTGTCTGAATAATAATATAAATATATATTTTTCAAAAAAATTAGGGAAAACAGGAATTTTGGCTCAAAACTCTTTTTCAAAGAAATTGTTATTATTTTTGCTGCAATTCAAAAATAAATAACGTATAGAGAGATTTTTTACCAAATACTTATATAAGCATTAGTGCATGACATAATTTTAAAAAAATATTTTGCTTTTTGTGCTATTTATAGATAATAAAAAATTTTTTGTTTTTTTTCGATTAAGGTATGATAACATTTTAGTTTATGGGTAAAATAACTTGTGAATTGAATACAAGTTAAAATATAAATTGTTTTAACCACATTTAGAAAATACCAAAAATAAATATTTACATTTCATTTTTAAGTATTTAAAGTTTAAATTTGTACAAAATTATCCAAAATTACGAACATTTAATATACTTTAATACTTACTGTACAGCAGAGGACCACCTTCTTGCCCGCTTTTTAAAATTGTTTCATTGTTATAAAACGTTATACCTATTGGCTATGAGGTATTAGAGAAACTACCTACTTAGCTACCTATTATTTTATAAGGTTAGGAATACCTATACCTACTTTAATTTACACCTTATAGCTTTTTTGTAATCAAATGGAACTATTAATTATATTACTATAAATTATGATCACGTAACTTATAATAAATTAAATAATTTATTAACTTATTATACATTCTTCATAGTAAGTTCATAATATATTTTACCTTACTTTATTGTTTGGAAAAAAACAGTATGATTAAATTGTTGATGATTTCATTAACAAATTCATAGATAGCGCTATGTGATATATTCTTTATTGTTAAATATTAAATAACATTCATTAATATTCTATAATATCTTATACTAAATTATACCTACAATATGCTGTGATCTTGAAATAGTGTACAACTAATTATTTATTATTACCTAAATAATGTTTGATATGTTGGATAGATTCTAGAAAGTGTTCACAAAGGGTACCTACCCAAAATTAAATTGTTGGACAATTAATAAATATTGATGTACTTATTCTAAATATGACACAACAAACCGCTTTTTTTCATATATTATTATTTACTATGACTTTTTCAAAATTATAATAATGAATTAGGTATATTATATTTTATTAAAAAAAAAAGTAAAACATGAATTTATTCAATGCAATAATCAAACCATTCACGTTACTTTTTTAGTTTTCTTATCATTTTCGATGTCAGATTTAACACTATCAGTGGACTTTTGAATAGCTTCATCGGTCAACCGAAACGAGTCTATTAATACATTTGTACCATGTTGGATAGCGTCAGTGGCTTCCTTATTCCAATCATTGATCGGACTTTGGATCTTGGTCTTAAAGTTTGAATGATCGTCAAGCATGACGTTTGTTTTACCTGCCATTAGATCTTCTAAATGTTGTTTCATAACTCGAAATGTTTCTAATTTTTGGCAAACAGCACACTGAAATATAAACGAATAATGTGTACACGTTAGAAACAACAACTTATAATATAATGCATAGTAAAATATTTTATTTTACAAATTTATAACGATCCGTTTATCATTGAGACCCGTATATAAGTTATTATTATCTATTAATTGTTGATAATAGTATTACCTATATAATATAATACTCATTTTAATTATTTATAAAAAATTATCTACTAATTAAATACCAAAAAAATTACTATAATTATTTGATTATTTAGGGATTTTATATTTGTTGCTGTGTCGTAATTTACCAATATCTCCTCCCCTTACTCCGAGAAAGTAATTTATAATTTATAACCATATAGTGAACGTAATGTAAATCTCCCAATCTCATTTTGGTCGTCAGAAATAATGTATTAAAATTATTATTAAATTAATATTAAACACTCAATATTATATCGTAACACTGCTAAAAATCATGATTGAAGTCGAATGATTTTAAGATTTTTAATTTATCATATATCAAAACAGATTTTAATATTCTATTATACTTGCCATGGTGTATTATCTAGTACCTATCTAGTCATCATGTTTATAATTAAATACGTCTACACTTAAATAATGGTATTTACAACGTAGATGTATTATTAATTATATTATATACTAACGGACAACGAGTATGAATTTATTTAGAGGACGTCTCACTCACATGTGTTGTCACCATCTTACAAGACAGTAACTAATAGTGCCGCGAATATTGGGTATGCAAGGTGTGAAATGCACACAAGCCTCCAATCTAGGGGGCCTCCAAAAACCAAAAGCTAAAATTATAAATTCACTGTTTCAAATGTTAAAATTCATAAAATTTTGATTTTTATATCTAAGATTTGAAAATTTAAAACAAGATTCCACATACCTTAGTATCTTTTTTCTGTAATAATAAAAAAAAAGTATACCTACTGAAATGTCAAACTGATTTTTTATGAGCGTTTGAAGTTCGAATTTTTTGATACGATTTTTTTATTTTGTTGTAATTCAAAACCGAATAACAAAAGCGTGTACTTGAAATTTTTATCAAAAATGTATAGTAGTTTTTTCTATAAACGTCATTACATGGTGTAAATTAAAAACATATAATATTATTCAGCTATTTATAGACATTTTTTTTATAAGTATCAATTTAAATGTTTTGCCGTGCCAAACATCTTAAAAATGTAATACAAGATTCGTGATAAGTTATTTAATTAGTATTTTAAAAGTATTAAGTATACATGTATACCTACGCAAGCATGATTTTTGAATAGCGTTTAAAGTTTAATTTTCACAACAATTTTTCATGTATAAAATAGTCATTTTTTTTAACTAAGGACTGAACATTTAAACAATGTTTCTCGTAATTCATAAAACATTATGGTAACCTGCAAAAACTCTAAAAAAAAAATTAACACATTGTTTCTATGCTTACATAGGTAAAGGTAAATTATAAAATGTGCATTTGATCAAAATAGTTGTACAATTCATTTATTGTGGTGGATAATCCATCGCGTTGCTTTGAATTGAACCGCGGTTATGCGTGCATAATAAAATATGATGTACCAATAGGTAATATTATTATATACCAACAAGTAATATTATTATATATCGATATGCACCTGCGATTGGTGAATTTTTTAACAGCCCCTGTATCATATGTGGATACGATTTGGTACGTACTTTTTAATTTAATTCCATTCATATTATATTACGAGACGAATTGTTATTATCGTCACAAGCCGCGTCTGAATGATAAATTACCTAAGATTCTAAGAAATATTACAAGAATATTACATGTACGGCCATGCTATAGGAATGCAAAGCTAAGTCACAAATATTCATAGAAATAATGTTATTATACAAATATATTGCAAAACAGTAAATTATTATTAATAATGATTAATTACTAAACGTACAATTATTAGTAAACGGACAATGTCTTATTGGTATAAAATAATTTTTATAGTATTATGACGTATACTCGCAAACAGTGTCATGTAACGCGAAATAATTAATATAATAATATTTTTATGATAATTATTGGTTCGGCCGTCGCACCGGCTTTTGTTGTTGCTGGGCCTTGTCGACAGCCGCCTTGGCACGGTCGGCCGTCTCGTTGATGACGTCGGACGCGTATTCAAACATCGCCTTGCCCTCCGTGCCGACGGCCCGGAGCAGGCTGTCCATCGCGTTGCTGATCCTCCGGTCACCGCCGACGTCGTCCCGGTCATCGCCGCTGATCGTGCGCCGTATGTCACTCACGGTCGACTGCAGCTTGTGTATGGTCTCGTCCATCACCTTCTTGGCCGCGGCCACGGTGCGCCCCTTAGTCTCCTGCAGCCGCCCCAGTGCGTTGTCGCCTGATGGCAGTTTCTTCTCAGTAATGCGCATACCGCCGCCGCCGCTGCCGATTTCCGACATCGGCTTGGTCACGCTCGGCTGGAGCCGACTGAGCACGGACGCCGCGTTTCCGGCCGCGGCTCCCGCCCCGTCAAGCGTCTCGGACGCCTGCATCTTGACGCTGTCCACTACGCCCGACACTCGGTCCATCAGTGACGGTGACGGCGTTACGCCCTCACCACCGTCAACGATACTGCCGCCGCCTGTACCACCGCCGCCGCCATCGTCTTCGCCATCGTTTCCGCTTGCGGATGCGGCCGTCGCGTTCTAAGGAAAAAACCATAACAGTAGTGCCACAACTACGCTTTGTGGGCCCCGGTGCGAAAAATAATTAGGAGGCCCCATAAAATGGCGCGTTATCATTATTTATTAGACATTTTTATTTTTATCATCTCGATAATATGTTTATAATATTCAAATATGGCACATTCAAATCTTAACATTGAAATTTTTATTTCAGATATAACCGAAGCGATGAATCTATCGGTTTTACAATGTGTGTGTGCGTGTGTTTTTTTGTACCTGTCTTAACCTTTTGGAGTTGTACAACAATAATGCTTCAATATTCAACTCTGAGTGTTGGTAATTAATAAATAAGAAATACATTTTTAATCGGACCTAGTCGATACTTTTGAGTACTATGTGCCATGATGTATACACTATAGCTCGTTCCGCCAATATTTGGTCGGCTGTGCGAACCATTTCCGTGCAAATGATAAATTACAATTTTAGGATTTTAGGATCAAATATTTTTTGATATTGTTTTTAAAGTGACCTTAAAAAATGCAGCGTTCTTGGATACTTAATAATTGGATTAGATCAAAGTGTTCAACACATTACAATTATTGGTATAGAGTTCGTGGCATTCGTGCAAATTGCTTAACAGGAAAATTACCTACATTGTTAGACTCTGAGCGAAGCAATGAATGTATTGATTTTACATGATGTATATTTTTTTCCGTCTGTCATCACCATATGTGACTGTTACATTTTAAGTCAACTTAAGGGGTGGTTTCTAGTAGAAAACTGGATCTAATTGGTATTTTAGGAGGATCAAAAGTAAAAAATTCCAAGTACCTACTTTTGAAAATAACAGGGAAAAATGTTTTTTTGAAAATAGAAATGTATACTCAAAACCAGCAGGTATTCAAAAAAATCGATTTTGTTTTTTCAGTACAACTCAAAAACAAATTTCCGTAGTTAGGTACTTGAAATTTTCATTCAATTTTAATATTATAATTTTTTACACATCATAGTTTTTTTTCTATAAATGTCGATAAAAATTCACTGAGTCCAAAAACTCAAAAATTTAATACGAGGTTTCTGGTAAATTTGTATTATAGCTATTTAAAATATTAAATATAGATAGGCAAGATTTTTTTTTATAAAAATGTATTGTAAAATTCACGAATATCTGCAAATAATTTTGTGGTTAAAAATGTACAAAGTATTCAATTTTCTATATCTTGAAAATTTAATACAAGGTCCCGTTTAATTTTTTCTTACTGGAATAAAAAAATCTAAAATATATATTAGTACAGTTTTTTTATAGGCATTTTAAGTTAACATTTGGAAGAAATAAGATACTTAAACAAAGAATAACAATTTCAGTATTTTTTTTCTGTAATTTAAAAATATTATTCGCAGGTAGGTACTTGAATATTTTATTAAACTACACACACACAATGATGTCTTGAAATGCAATGTTTTCGTCAAAAATTAATTCAACCTACTAATAGTAAAATAAATTACTACAATACAGCAATATAAATATATACTTAGTAATGATTTACCCAATGACGAAGTACACTCGAGTACTGTGCAGCAGAGCGGTTACCTATTTTTCCTTTTTTTTAAATCTAATTTATATAAGCATATTTTACAAACGAGGTTATAGTTACGACTTATTCAATATATCTGCGTATTATACCTATATTTTAGGTGAAATAAATATGATAAACTACTAATTTTCAATGCCTAACCGGAGGCCCCCTCCCTCAGTCCCGAAAAAATAATTAGTCCACGGTGCCAATAACTTATTATTTTAATAACTAGTGATAATTAATAAATAATAACTGATATTATTGTACTTAAATCTTAATATACATTTCATTAAAATTAATAGACTTTCAAATATAATAATATGTTCACGCCGATTCACGCACATTTCTGTTACACTTCTCATGACAGACGCTTTAAATATCTAAAGAAGATAAATAAATTCTATCGATGATAGATTTTGTCGAGGCACTGTTCTCAGATACTTTTTACATATTTACAACCTTGATAGAAATTAATAGCCAATAAATGGTGGTTAACGTCAATGGTATTTTTATATTCCAATTTGTAACATTTCGTTTAAGCAATAGCTATAAAAAAAGCCTTGACCAACTAGTAATATTTGTGGTTAAAAATATTTTCATGAATCCATCAGAAACATTAAAATGCCAATTAATAGTACCTAATTCGTATTGTATATTGACTTTAATATTTCACAGTTTTTACTTTTTATAAATCCATAAACAAAAAATCTAAACATATTTTGGGTATTGCAAACAGATATAATATAGAATAAACTAGATTGCTAACTATAATACGATGTGAAGTTACCATCCGTTATTTAAAAAGAGGCCGATGGGGTCTTATTACACTTACTTAATGTCGATAATAAATAAATTTAAAAAAATAATAATTTTTAAATACAAATCATTTTATGTTATACCTTATAAACATGAGTGATAACGAACATGGACCTCAATTAAAACGGTGACCAATAGCTTCAATCAATATTACACAGACGTTGTATCACAATTAGCAATCAAGTTTATTTTATATATCTGTGATATTGCATAGTATATTAGCAATTATTAACATGTGCTAAATCGTATCGAATAAGTAACTTATAAATCATTACTATAATAATTTTGTTTCATATCAATTAATTACATCATAATCATAACAAATACGTCGTACCTAATTCGATACTATAGAAATATGGCTAGTAATATTCTTATTTTTTAGTCAATAATATTTTCAAACGTAATTCTCAAATGATACAAACGTTTTTTTACTTTTGTTATTTAATTTCAACAATGTATTGTATTTTATCTTCGCACGACGCGGTAAGTGATGATGGCCAACAATTATATTGATTAGTTCAATTGTCGAACAGAGAGTTAAATGACCGCAAAAGAACATGAATTCTGTCCGTACCTAAACTGATTTGTTTGTCATCGTTATTTCGAATATGATTGTCCTTAATTGAATGTAAACTACTTATTCAGTTGTTATGCGCTATTGCACATATTTTAAGCTCGCAAAATATGATAAGTGATAACCTTCTTGCCGTCACGATGTTTTCACTTTGCGATTTTCACGATGCGAAATCGTTTCAAAGTTGTATTATACCTAATAATTATCATCGTTGACAATATTCCGAAAATGCCAATATACCTGCCAACACCTTTACATCGATTTTAATCAATGCCGCCCCTGCGACGCCTGGGTCCCTGGATAGTACGCACGATTAGAAGCAACTGCTAAATATATTATTAAGAAGGTTGTACATAACCAACCTACAATCCATGTCTAAACCAGAAGTATTTAAAAAGTGTAGGTACGTTGTATTGTAATTTTTGATAAGTATAACGCACAATAAAATTCGAATAAAAAATATACATAAAAAAAAAAAAATAGTAAAATATTGTTTCATCCGGAATATTATAAGCGACAGCGACTGCACACTTGGCACAAACTATAGCTATATTATGCACGGTGATTCTACTTGTATAAATAAGGAATATTACATGAATAATAAAGTAATTTGAAGTTATGATATTATTATTTTTCTTCTTGCATGTTCTAGCTTAACAATACGGCAATACAATTTCGTGATAATTTAACATTTTGGTTTCAAACAATCGTATATTAAATCGACAATAATACAGTCCTTTGCGTGTTCGTGTTTGACGAAAAAATATTGTTCTCGTGAAACGTAAGTTTCAATAATATTGTCGAGTGTTTGCCGTGCAGATTATCTTTTATTGTACATGTGCAATTAATTCAAAAATCAAAATTGAAGGTATTATACATTAAACAAATTTTTTTTTTTAAATAGGCTGTAATAACCATCATTTTTGAAACCTTAACAGTTAATAATAATAAAAATAAACTTAAAATACAATATTTAGATGAATCACGTTTCCGTGTAATGGTGTTTTTTAAAACAAACAATAATTTAAATACATATATCTAATATAAACATAAACATTTGTGCGTAATACATCATACGATACACACTACAAAATATTGATTATTAGATCAAGGTCCATCACATACAAAGGAACATTGTGAATTGTATTGCAAACATTAACTCAACCCGAACAAATAATATGGTTCCGTTTATACATTTAAAGCAATACATCACGAGAGTCATTAGTCATCGCAATATGATAATATATAATACTATATTGGTAATACTGTTGATGAATGAATATTGAGTATAATCCGCCAGACGTCAGTGCAGTGTTTTGGGCCTTCTTCCCAAGGCGTTCATTCGTTTCCTCATCAGACACATTCTAGCTAGGTTTCTCCTCCTGGAGCCGTTCAACATAGTGTTGAGTCTAATCTTCCTCGTGCTCGCCAAAAGGTTTTTCGGTATTATCAGCCCCGGTTTGAAAAACAAATCTACCGTCCGTTTTCCGATGGCCAATGCTTGCTGCAGTAAATTCTGTACCAGCGAAGGTCGTTGCACAACTGCCTCCGTACTTTCCACTTGCTGCGAACAATATAATATTATAACGTCATCATAACGTCGTGTGAATCGCACTCCACGAAAACTCCGGAGCGGAGGCTCCCTTTAAAACCTCCCTCGTCGACTGGACTAAAAACCTCGGTCCTAAACTATACGCGTATCTACCACTAAACAACCGATATAATCACATCCCTGCCATAAAATAATATGTTGAATACAACTATACAAGTAGAATATTATGTTGGATAAAGTACAATATATAGATGTATATCTTGTACATTGACCAGCGCCACCAGCCGAACTCGACGATCAGATGGGAGTATGAGGGAAGTTTGAAAAAAACATTTCTAGGAATACGACATTTTAAAAAGTTCCAAATGCCGAAAGTTATTTAATAGTATAGTATCAAACCTTCGGAAACGTATAGATTAAAATGGTTTTGCTCGATTACTATCGCGGCATAGTTCTATAATTATGGAGGCACACACGGTGTAGTTGACGACGAATTCGAGCTTAGAGAATACAGCACGACGCAGTTGCTCGTAGTTTGTACTTGGTTATTACGTAATATTATTACCTATATAGTTTATTAAGAATTATCGTTATTCGTTTTATTGTGAAGTTATCACTGTTGACCTACTGATATGTGTTAAAACTTAGTAATTCGTAGATAAGTAAAATTAGCTTCGGTTAAAAAGTAATTTTAGAAATCATGAATCATGAAAACTTCTGTCTAAGAAATTATTAAACTTTTGAAGATCGTTTATAAGTATACAGTTTAATTTTATTACCTTAATTCTAAAACAATTTTAAGTTAAATCTTGAGGAAATACTTAGTTAACGATTTCGAAAGTTTAAAATTTGTGGAGTATTATTATATAGTAGTTCTAAACATTTACAGCTAATATTTTTCAAGAATGTTCTCAAATAAATAATTGAACGGAAAAAATTAATGATAATGTGTTATACACTTATCCCTTTGTTTAAAGTAAGTAATAGTGCGCCTAGGTTTGTACGATTTGTAATATGATAATAATATATTATTTTATAGTAATTAACTTATATAAAAGTGAGTTAGTATAGCAAGTTATTAGGACTTTCTTGAATAATATATTTTACATGTTTTATTGTGAGTTGTGCGTTTGTTTACCAACATCACTTCGTGTGTTGTAAATTATAATAATTATACTTTCCACATAAGACAATGGATGATTTTAAATTAAAACACAATAAAATTAAATAGGTATAGTGAATGTATAGGTAGGTGTGCTAGAAGTTTAATTTCAGGCTTTTCCTGAATTTTAAGATAAAAAAATAAAAACTAAATAGGTACAGACGTGTTTATTTATTTGCTTTTGTAACTATATTATTTGGGTTTTCACAAGTCTTGATACATAAATGTGAATATTAGCAGGTTATGTATATATTTAGTTAGACGTTGTTTATATATAGGTAGCGTACTTATCAAGGGCGTAGTTCATTACAGTTAACGTGAGGCGCACTAGGAATTTTGTTTTTGTTTAAAGTGCAATACAAATTTCTGCGTTATCTCACGATATAATAATATTACAATATTACACAATATTATAAGATAAATTATATTTTCATGCACATAGGTAATTAGAGTTACAAGTGTCCAATTATTATTAAACTATGAAATATTATATAGGTACGTTCATAAAAAGCGAATATGTTAGTCGTGTATGTACATTGTACCTATATGTTATGTCTCTATGTTTCACTATTTAACGACGACGGTCATATTTCATATGCATGACTATTCATCAATGTGTTGTCTGTAGGTGTCTATAGGTTATATAGTTGACAAAAAATGGACTTATAATATATACCTAAAATTATACCTATTGTAAATGGTATACATTATAATATTATACTATACAACATATATATTGTTAAAATGTATTATGTTGGACATTTTTCTTATTAGCTATACCTAAGAATATTTGCAAGAAAATCATAAATATTGATATACTATGTTCGAGTTGTTGTACATACACTGCAAGCTTGGATTAATATTAAATTATTAACCCAGAAGTCACAAGTACCTATATGAGTTCTGTCATTCTGTCATAAACTTTTCTAATCATAATATACTTTTAATGTAAATTAATAGCCAAACAGGAGATGCTCTAGGAATGCTAATAAAATGGTTGACATTAAATTTGAAAGTTTAAGCTAAACACAATCGTATACAGAACTAATGGTCTATGCAGCCAAAGTTAATTTTAGATCAATATAAATAATAATGTAGAGCATTCAAAAATTGATTTTCGACACCTTGCTTACCTAAATATGTTTTGTTGATGTTTATTTCAACCGTTCAAAATTAATTTGATGTTTATCTCGATTTTTACGAATACCTAGGTACCTAGGTGAGAAAACATTTTCATATAGATTTCATAAGATTTTATTAGCGGACTCTTCGAGATAGATTTACTTTATCTGGTCTTATATGACGAATGTAAAACCGTTAAAAACGAAATGTATAAATATATAATTATTCATTTGACCGTTTTTGTGATACATCGCCAAAATATTATAGGACCAATATTAACATATTATACAGTATCGTTATAGTTCGTTGGTACCTATATAGTTAAGATGAAACTCACAAACGTGAAATTTCGTATACAGCATAAATCGACGGTCATAATCTCATATAAGACATTGCTGTAAATGAACACAAATATAATGCCATAAATTATGCAACATTGTTATTCATATTGGAATTCTGAGAAATAAATTTAATGGTTGTATTATGTAGAATTTCGCGTAGGTATACATACAAATGATTTTAATTCGTTTGCATCTTTCCACCATAAAATATTTAATGAGTTCGTAATAAATAATAATAATATTCCATCACAGATAAAAACCGTCGAAAGAGAAAAGTCAGAAAAATAATAATATGTATAATATAAATAGTGTGTATAACACAATAGGTGTTATATATTGTATTGTAATTTGTATAGTTGCGCTTACGTGTAGGACGGACATGGTTAAGGCGATCACCAGGAAACCACTCAGCAAACGACGGGAAACGATCATAGTTTTTTTTCTTCTTCTGAGGACGGGTGTAAAAATTGAATCAAATATTATTTCATTTACGTTACCTATCAACCGGCGTGTTTGTCGACTGAATACTAAATAGATCGTTTGCTGACCGCGTACGGTATTAGATGGATTTCGTTATAATATTATATAAATATTGCTTTACGCAGCTATCGTCATTCGACTATCAAACGGGATTAGATAAAAGACAAAAAAAAAAAAACGATTTATCACTATATTATATTATGTATATCATGTTGTTTGTTAAACAATATCCAATTGTTTTGTTGTTTGTACGGCGATTTCAACAGTGGCTGGTACCATATTATTATTAATTGTATGAACTATAATCATTGCTGGTATGGTACGTGATATACGTAATAGTATTGCGATTTGTGGAAAATGTGTAGAAATAATTATGATTATTGCACTCTGATCAGGATTTTTTTTTCATATTGGTAATCTATATATATAAAAATGAATGTATGTGTGTCAGTGTGTATGTCCATATTACCATGGCAACCAATTATATATTATTTTGAGATTTTCATCGGTGTGTGTCTCCGTATTACCATGGCAACCAATTATATATTATTTTGAAATTTCCGATAAAATGTTTTGTATATAATGGTTGCCATGGTGATGTGTAGAATTATTATTCATATAGAGTTGGCAATTTTAATGGGCAACGAAGTGAACGGGATCAGATATTTATATATATATATATAGAAAGATTATACCTCTGAGCAGAAGATAGGCTAATTTAAAAAGGGAGAGAACCAACCCCGGGAGGGGCTCAAACAGGAATTTTGAGATTTCCGATGGAAATTTTTGTTTTTAAATGGTTGCCATAGGTTTTGAAGCTATTATAATAATAATTATTGGTTGCCGGGAAACGAAGTGCACGGGATCAGCTATCAGCTATATTATTTAAAGTGAAAAACAATAGTATAAAATCATGTTACTAAAGATTTAAATATAACTGCACACACGAATACGCAATGTTTAGGTATAATATAATATGCATAGGACGTACCTATACTCTATAGGTAAAATATAATAATATAATTTACACGTACCTCGGGTGTACTATTTGGCAATAATTGAATTATTGTTTCTAACCTGCTTATAGTAATAATTATTGTTTATGTATAATTAGGTATGTAGGTACATAATATTATGTATGACATATTTTGTATCACTATTATGTTTTTAACAATAAATTCGTAAAGTGGTACCGAACTTGGCAGGTGTGATTATAGAGTTTGAACTTTAAACATGAAAATAATTATTTACACGCCAAGTGAATGTGATGGATACTTCTAGGCACTGTTAAGAAATTTCTTATTTGCAATAATTTACATTATTGGAGCAAATTCATATTTGAATCAAATAACTGCAGTTTAAAAATTATTTTATTGTTTTATTTATGTGTAATATTATTGTTCTATAATATTGTTCGAATGCACTGTGCACGTTGTATTCTTTGAATATGTTCGTTGACCTCATTCGTAAATATTGTATTATGTATACAGCATTATTCTCAACAGTTAAAAGTGAAATTTTTAGTGCGTGTTGACAGTTTAGGTTGACATAGGACGTATTAAATTATAATTATCGATGGCTTTTGCTAAAAACTAAATATTTTTGACAAATATATATATATTTATATAGTTTTTCTTTAACATACATTTTTAGGAAATAGAGAATTCATATTATGTTTCATATTAATATCCATTAATTTAATTTTACAGCAGAGTTACAATAATGCGACACAATATATATAGTGTAGAATCGGAGTGTAGACGTGTATAATCGAATTATCGGAATTCATAAATAAAAGCTTTCATACACGCGTAAATAATATTTTTAATTACATAATAGTAATAGCAATATAGCATTATCTAGAAATTTTTCAAAAATAACCGATTTATAGCGTTTGGTTCTACCAAATTAATGTCGCATTGAATTGTCAGGTATACCAACTGGGGTAAATTCACCAATTTTTTTTTTTTTCAATCAGAGGGTAGGTCGGTGAGTGGTCATAAGCGATTTGTGGTATTTTAACATGATTATAAATTATAATATTTAAAAATGATGGTATATAATAATATATAGTACCTATAATAATTAATAATAGTATTGCAGGCTACAAAAATTAGTTTCAAGCAGGTAGGTCATCTAGTATTTTTTTCCTAGGGCATGAAATATAGATCGGCAACAATGAATGTACTTTATTATAATTATTAACGAAAACAAATTTGAAGGCAAGATTGATTGTGGGAATATCGTGTTTAGATTAACGAGACTCTTCTTGATTCAATAATTATTATTTATTTTATTTTACGTGTTATATAAACAGCATAATTAAAATCAATAAATTTGGCGTTTAAATTGTGTGAACAAAATCGAAGTATAATGACTACATAAAAATATATAAACCAAATGATTGAAATAAAACGTATGGACATCGATATAATGAAAATATATACGCACTTCAAATTTGTGGATATTGAAAGTCTAACTAGTTGTAGGGTTTTAAACAGGATTTTAAACTTTCTATTGTTTCTTGTATGGCTTTTAATATTATGACTACGTAATAGGTAATACAAAATGAATGATACATTAGGTAAATTTAGTCGATTGTACACATTTGTAGGACATAACATCTATTTCGTACATATTAATTATATTTTATTATTATTAACTCGTTTTCGTCCATGTCATGTATTGATGTATCTATACTGTTTACTGTAAACGGTTCACTTAAAAAAAAAGGTATGAGTTGAATTATAAATTAACCACTCTTGGATTTTAAATAGAAATAAATACGTCAATATATTTTGTTGAAAAAATAATGCAATATTGTATTAAATTTAACGAATATGCATATAATAGTAATAGTTTAAGTCTATAAATAGAGAGTAATATTAATATTAATGATATTGACAATATTAACAGTATTAATATCGTCGGCTTACACTTATCGTGCTTACAGATAATACTTTTAAATGTATTGGAGATGTATTATAATGTAAGTAAAAATGGAAAACGGCTCACCGCAGAACGCGTGTTACACGTTTACAAGATGATCAATGTAAACACATCCGTCTAAGACGTGTCTTAACTGTCTATAAATGTCTAATTATATTGTGACACGCGTTCATGACGGCGTCGACGGACAAAACATTGTCTCGGATGCTTATAAGGAAGCTCACTGTTTAATGCGTGAAAAATGAAATATGATTATTGTATGATATAATATAGGTATAATTATAATGTATAAATAGTGTGATCGGAGATATGTCACAAACGGATCATCAATTGAGCTTTTCGGATTTCATGAAGTCCTGGGTCTTGTCGACGACAGCGTCCTTGGCCTTGTTGGCAGCGTCCTTGGCCTTGTTGGCGGCGTCCTTGACGTGCTCTTCCGACGACGAAGATTCTGGAGTTCTGGGTACGTCCTCCTCGGAGCTGCCTTTGTTGAACGATTTGACTTTGTCGATGACGCCGTTCACAATCTTCTTGGTGCCAGCATACGCCTCCTTGCGTTTCTCGTTCAGGGTGTCCAGTGTGTCCGACGCTCCCTCCTTGACGCTGGCCACGAAACCCTTGAACTTGTCCTTGAACGAGCTGGACGATGTAGTCGTCTCCGGTGCGTCCTTGTCGGCCGTCGCGTGCTGGTGCACGTCCTGTCCGTGTTGTTGATGATTCTCATCGGACGCGGCCAACTGCACACAAAACAACAAATCAACCTCATAGATACACTGATCATAATATTATATAGATAACACTGATGTGACAAACGTGGTGCTCGTTGTACACATAAATCATTATTGTTATTGTTATTGAATATATTCTTAAACAGGTAGGTATAACACTCCCACGGCCCACATATCTGCAGTGGTGCACAGGGTCACGCGCATATTAATATTGTTACATATTATCATTTCACCGGGTTTTTTTTCGCGAGGAGTACGAATCCGGAGGTGGCTAAGTATTTTTACAAAATTAAGGGTCTGAGAAAACGATATAATATGTGTATATATATATTATTTATTATTTTTTTTTAATGTTTGTATATTTTAATGTCTTCATATGATTGTAAACTGGTTTTAATTTATTCATTTTTATTGTTAGAATAACATATTATTATTTATTGCAAGTTGAAAAAATATCAATGCGATTTAGAAGATTATATATGGCCACCGCTTTAATTATGGTCTATTGATGAATTAATTAATGAAAGACTGACATGTATTTTTAAGTGAGGCATAAATTGTACGTCTGAGATCGAAAAAATTCTAAAGTCTAAAGTGTAAAGTGTATAAACGCGTACCTATTACTATATTAATTATAATTTATAACCCAGACACACACAGAGATGTATTTATGCAGAGGGATCAAGGGAATCAATCCCCCCCACCCCCCCATAGGCTGTATATATAATATGAAAAAGTTTTCGGAGTCCTAACGTAAGGCAATAAGGCCTCTAACTTTAAAGGCGGGGATACTGGATAAAATCATATCCCCCCCATGACAAAAACTTAAATACGCCACTGCACACACATATATAGACTGTAGCTGCAGTTGTAATAAACAGTGTTATAATATAGGTAATTATAGGTACGTAGAAGAGAAAATAAACTAAATTATAAGAACATAATATTACTGTGATGAAGTCAGATTAACTAATCGATGTGGCTAGTGGCTACTGCAAGACGCAAGATGATGTGTATGACGTGCGATAGTTGCAGTGAAGGTTTTCTATAGTGTTATTATAATATTATATGTTTGAGCTCCATTTACGTGTTGAATCTCAACGGCTATAAAAACCCGTACGTGTGTGAAAACTGAAAATCGCCAATGTTTCATCATCCGCTGCAGCTGTAGTTGCATGGCATTCACGGCCAGTACACATATTATATACTGTTCCAGACTTTTCACCGGTTCTATATCTATATAGTAGTAATATAGTACTATATATAGTAAGAACTTAGAACATTATACGACGTCTTAAATTGAAAACTCGTTAACCTAACCTACTAGCTAGTGGCTATACTTATACCTAACTATACTTAATTTTATAATATTGTATAATATAATTTAGCAATGTTGTTTACTCGCATTCGCGTTATTATAGATCGTACTATATAATATTATGTGTAATTCACATATGTATAATGAGGTAAAAATGTAAAATACATATTATAATATTATTGTAATATTGTTAAAGTATTAATTATATTCAGACAAAGAAAATACGAATTCATCTATAGCGGTACGCATGATTTACGCACCTATATTGAGTTGCTCGTATATAGTGTTTTAGTGGACTATTAAAAGTAATTATTATTATGTATTACCTACCTATGGTTATCGTTGATACATCAAGATTCAAGACATGAAATACTATAAACATTTTTATGCAATATCACATTTTTTTTCTTTAGCATGTCAAACAGTTTTCCGGTATTCGTTTTATGTATTACGATAAACGTATAAGTTGAGTTGGGTAGGAAATAGTGAAATTCACTAATACACGATTATACAGTAGCCTATGTATAATGTGTTTGTGAATTGTATTTTTTGGTTATAGAATTATTGATTAAAAGAAACAAATTAGCACACTCTATTACAATATAAAATATTAAAATGCACTAAATTATTCATTATAATTCCAAAACGAACAAGTCGACGTGCAACTCTTTTTTTTACTGTAGATGAATGCTGTCTCTTATAAAATGATTTTTTTTCTATAAATATTTATAAGCGTAAATTAGAATATTTGGGGATAAACATTTTATTGTTCTCCGGGTGACTTTTATTTAATTATGTATTTAAATTATAATTTAGATTAAAGCTATATGGAATGTATATTGTTTTTTTATGGTGGTGTACACTTTTTTTACATGACTATAGTGTGCTAAACTTTTGTTTGGAGCTTTATTATTTTTAATTTCATAAACAAATATTTATAATTAGGCTAAGATTAATACACGGTTATACGTCTTATATTCAGGTTATTGATAGTATTATATTAATAATATATCGGATCTACTAAGTGTATCTGACGAGTTTTTACTTTTTAATACAAAAACTTGCCTTGCGGGTCACAGAAAAGGCTCTCATGCCCCGTGTAAATGCGAAATAGACAGATTTCGATAATATTTTTTTTTATTTGACAGATAAAGTTTTTATTTAGGTCAATATGGATTCCGATTTAAAAAAATCTATTTTTATAACTTAGAATAAACGTCTAAATAATTTCAAGAATTATGAAACGTATTTTTCGGGCGTTATTTTGTGAAGTTAATACAAAAAAGTCCAATTCTAGCTGAATAAAAAGTTTGTTTTAAATAGTTTATAAAATTATCAAAATCCGACTATTCTACAAAGTACGAGGCGTGATCGTTTTCCCAGTTAAGCCGTTATTAAACGTTGAAGTGGTTCAATTGTATTTTTGCTGTACGGCCTGTGGTCTGTGGCGTGGCTAGAGATGTAAGCTTGAAAATTTTGAACATTTATTTATTTTTGTACTTTTCTTAAATTAATTAATTTTTAAGTTAAAATAAAATTTTAAAATACTTTATAAAATTAGTGTTTCATATTTATTTACATTGTAAAAAGTATACATCAGAATCAAATAAAACACTTATAATAAAAAAAATATAATTTGGGTAAAATTGAGGAAGTGACTCAAACAATAAATTACCTCAGTTAAAAATTGAAAAATCAATAATTGTAACAAACGATTATACACTCATAATTTATACTAAAGCAAAAATACAACATTTTTGATAAAAGATAAAAATGCACATTTATTACCGAGTTAAATATTATATATTGATATAGGTATATATTATACATATTTAATGATTTGTATTTTGAATTTACTATATTATGTTCATTAGAATAATACCAACATTATATTAAAATGAGTAAATGGTAATAAAAGTACATAGGTATTTTAAAATATAATTATGAACATTAAATATACTACAACCATATAATATCAAAAGATTTATTTGATAAGAAATTAATATGATAAATTTTCACCAAAAAAAGTTTTCATGAAAATTTACATCACTAGGCGTGGCCGCTATGCAACATAATTAGAAATTGCCTGTATTTTTACTCCATGATAAATTGCCGACATCCTTACTGTTATGGAAACTATATTTTTATTTCTATGCCTTTCCTAACGGAATTGAATATATTAAATGCAATTGTCATTTTTCTTCTTACCTATATGGCATTTTTGAAAGAAAACAATTACTCGCAAATGAGTACAAAATATCTGCAGTCTGATTTTACCATCACTACAGTCAATATTATACGTATTATACCTATCATAATTATACTGTTTTACAGCTATGATTATTTGTGGATATTATCAAATTAACTTACTTATAAGTTATAATCAAACTAATTTTTTTACAAAACATATTCATATGCCTTATTTGGTAGATGCGTGAAAAATTGTCTCTGTGGTATACGTTTCTGAGTTGTAACCGTTCCCGTTGTAGGTTAGGTATATATCGCCAGACATTATTTCTTTAATCAGCGGGTAGGTATGTTTATTAATTAAGTAATTAATATAACACTTATTAGACATTATAATTAATTATATATTGTTGTCGGTGAAGTAAATACGAAAACAACATCAACGACCACAACAACAACGACCAACACAGCGACAACAACAATAGAACAACAACAAAAATTAGACTGCAGGATACCGATTTTATTGACAATATTTTCGATTTACAGTGAAATATACTTATATATTTAGCGATCATTGTACAACCATGTACCGTAAGTTGGTGCCCATGGGAAAATAAAAAGTATAAAATCTCTAACCTAAATCGCAGGTATATAATGTATATTATACAATATTATATTAAAAGCAGTGTTAATGAAAATCGGTCATATCATATTCCGTTGGTCTATATTATATTATAACTGGCCGTCGTCTGGTCGGGCTCATTTCGGATGTTTCACCGCGTAATCGTCAAACGCTTTGATAGCTTCCTGTTTAACCTGGTCATCCGGGTTGGTCTTGGTCGAGCTGAACGAGTTCTTGAGTTTAGCGAACGCGCCGCTGAAGAAACTGTTCAGCTGCGACTCGACCTTTTTGGTGTTTTCCGGCTCATTGACCGCTCCTTGCACTTTGTTGAATGTTTCCGACGCGGTTTGCTTGAACGAATTCATGAACTCAGTCACTTTGCCCTTAGCCGCCTCCTGCAGACTACCCAGCCCCGGTTGTTGTGTTTCCGCCGCGGGTGGCTTGAACGAATTCATGAACTCGTTCAACTTGCCCTTAGCCACCTCCTGCAGACTACCCAGCCCCGGTTGTTGTGTTTCCGCCGTGGATTGCTTGAACGAATTCATGAACTCAGTCATTTTGCCCTTAGCCGCCTCCTGTAGACTATCCAGCATCGGAAGTTGCTGTGTTTCCGCCGCGCGGCTACACTAAATAATCAAAACAAACCACACGGATTTTTTTTGGTTTTTGTTTTTTTTAATTCGGAAATAAAACCCCAACCCTCGTTTGAATTCCGTACACGGGTATAATATTTTGGCTCGTACAAATAGGTAGTCACGGTATAATATAATTGTGTATTGTGCGTATACGTGAGTTACAGACACTAGCAAGATATAATATAATAACCGCAAATTTGAATACATAAAACAATATTATTACGGTCGCTTTTATCTACATTACTATGAATATTATTACATGATTAAGCGGCGCACGACAAAACTGTTGGTTTTGTGTACATCGCGCGCCACCGGGCGTGGGATTTCGGTCGTCAAGTTTTTTCGGCGTACCTACATATTATATGCGATAAATCTCGCCATGTCTCGAATTTGTCGTTCGAACGAATTTTAATAATCCTACCAGAGCGTATATATTCATATTGAATTATATTATTTAAATGTACGTATAAAATATTATATTGAATTGTAATATCATGGTAAATATGTTAAACGATAACGCTCTCCTCGCCATGCACACCTAAATATGCTATATTACATTTCGACACGTCTTATTAAATTCGAGTGTGCCGAATAATCGAAAAAAGGAACCAATACCGAAGAAACATTTTTTTTTTTTAATAGTGTTATACAACGCGTTAGCATCCATTGTTTTTTATGGTATACTACAAAAGTCACACAAAACCCAGCCGCATTTTATATTATAATATTATTATTTCATTATTTGGTCGCATGATATTAATATTGTGATTTTATTAGTTTAATGTTAGTGCGTTGTTATCAATTATTATTTTACTTGGGTACATAAGCATATAAAATAATAGCTAGCTATATCGATTCGTTATTGTTTTACAAACATTATATGATACATAAATGTGTATTACATAATCGTTGGGCTCTTGCCTCTTGAATAGCTAATTTGCATTCGATTTACGGAATGTAATTATGATAATAATTTCTTGTTTGATACCTATACATACCTAATTGTGTTTAAACGGTTTCAGTAAATGTTTTGCTTTTGCCACCAAACAATGTCTCAGTATTAATTACCAATTTCTATTATCTCTAAAGATGAAATATAGTAAAATATTTTTTCTGCTAAACCACTAGACCTATACCACTAGAACGACAGCAGATAATAGTTGAATTTAAAGACTACAGTTATTTAGTATTTCCGGTGTGAGAGTGATTTGAGTCCTTAAAATGTATTTCCAATTTAGGCTCTAATCACCAATGAAACATTTTATTTACAAAAAAATAAATATGTAATATGAGAAATAAAAATGATTATATTGGGTGCCTGTCGAAACCACAAAACATAATAGCGAAAGTCAAATCGTGAAAATAAAAATGGTAAAATGTTTTAGCAGCGAAAACAATAAAAACGAAAAGAGAAAATAACGTGTGTATAGGTAGATACTGACACTACTGTTAATTGCACCTTAATAGAATAATCGTAATTTTATGTTATTTTGTACTTTTGGGTTTCGAATCGTGTAATATAAAAAGATAAGTGGATGAGCAATTGCCGAATTCGAAGTTGTTCATGGTTTGAATCAGTGTTGCAACTTTATACTATCCAAATCATTATACTAGGCGATGTGTTAAGATTTTGTAATTATTATGGAATTCATTAATTTAAGTCAAAAGAACAAAAATTTTCATTAAATATATTGTGTAGATTTTTTTATATAATAAATTATACAATATACTTAATTATAATAAATTATGTTGTACGTGTATTATTTTTATTATTAATTACGAAAATAAGCACAAACTAGAAAAATTAAGGGATATTGTCCATATTTTATTGTTCCTATATGTACCTATTATTAATTGTAGTATTATTATTATCTTTAATGTTAGGGTCTACAAACTTGAAGTTCAAATATATGAACTAAAGGATTACCTAAAGGATTAGCTTTTATTGTTTTTGCTGTTAAAACATTTCGTGATTTTAACTTTCAGGAATTTCTCGTGGATTTTATATCATTAAACACATAACTATATAAGTTAATATTGTTATATTATAGGTAAATAAATTGTCTGTATAAATATCGTTCGGCATGTGTATAATGTGCTCCTATTGGATCTGTAATCTGTTATTTTGTACCGTTAATCTGATTAATAAAAAATTAACTGCATTTTGAGTTTTGAGTCAGAAGTATGTACTCGTGCAACGCTTCTACGTTGTATTTATATGATCGCAAAATCGAAGCAATTTCGATTTGAAATTTTAAAATTGCTAACATATTTTTGTTTTTTTACAATATTATCATTATATTGTATTTATAGGTACGAAAAAAAAATATCCGGACAATTTCAGCGATTACGTTGTCGTCGATTTTTCGGTTTGTTTTACATGCAGCAAATGAATTAATTCCAACCTATTTACTATGCGCCGTTCCAACCCGCCACGTATTATTATTATAATACCGGCTCATCGAAATATTTTGCAAATCTCGCCGCATCTGTACATCGTTTATTTCAATGCATAATTCATGAATGACAAATTTTGACTTTTTTTCGCAGATGATAAAATTATGAATTGAGATAAATCGCAGCCACCGTCGTCGCCCGTCGACTGACATAATATTTTAACGTTTCGCTTCGCTGTTGAAATCGTTATTGGACATCGTTGCTGGTCGAAACGCCATACCGAATACAAATTATGTGGAGACGTATTATTATTTTCGTTTTACTTGGTTATTATTATACATTTGACTGATTTGGGAAATAGACGTTGAGAATTAACATTATTCTTATATGGATGACCAATCTTCCACTCACTCTCGAGTTATACATATATAATATCATATGTATACATAATATCACGATTATAGATGCGTATACTTATAGAAATTTTTTTATTATTTATAATTTTTTGTTAGCATTTCCGTAACCGTTAACCACCCAATCCGATTTCTATATTACACGAGTATTATTATCTATTTATTTGATTTATGCTCGTAATTGCAAGTGTAAAATTCCAACGCATGAGCTGGTACATAGTAGATATACCTACGTACATGCATATTATGGAAGAACTATTGAGGTTAAAAAAAAAATCGCGATTTGTTTACAATTTTTAAAATCATTTAACAGTTAATAACTATTTGATTTGTCAAGGAATTCAGTGATTGAATATGTCACATGCATACAAAATAGATATTATTATGTATTTTTGTGCCTATATTCTGTGTTATATTTGTATATATTACAGTGTATAGAGATACCGAGAAACACAGATGTACACACTAAAGTTAATAATAATAAATTTTAGGTGTATAATATATGCCTATGTATACAAATCATATTATGAGTGACTGTATTATTATTTAAGCATTATTAAATATTTAAATGTGTCATAGTATGATAATTTTTTTATAGACGATGATAAATTTACTTTTGATATACCATCACATAAGTAATCTTAATAGAATAGTCCATTCTGCTGCCATGCAAACGTTTTTTAAATTAAATAATATATAAAAACATGCATTGTACATTTGTACCTACCTATACTTTGTACAATGGCCAGATTATTGTTATAAATTAAGCACTACAATAGGTGGCGACGTGCGTATTATATTAGATCTTTAATTTACGAATTTGTAATAATTAATAATTAAGATTATGCTACTAAATTAGAATGCTACTTTTTTATAAAAAAAAAAAATAAACATCTACACTCTACAGTGGAACTGTTTTTTGTAAATGTTTCTTATGATTTCTTAAGAATTCAAAGTTCTAACTATAGAAATGTTAATTTACCAATCGATTAGGTAATTGTACGTTATATATGAAGTATTCAAGTATGGCGCTAGTATGAGGCTATGAAGTGATAATATTATACAACTCTAACAGTTAATTTTTATGAGAAATATTGCAACTATAATATTATTTTAGCTATTATAGCTGTTTTGTTACACCTGCAGTACAATTAATACTAAAATATCGCATATTTATATATTGTATAAAAGTCAACAAAACCGTTCGTGAAATTTTATTTTTTTCCATAAACGGTCGTGTTTGAGGTAGGTACCTACTTTTGTTTAGTATAATTTTTGAATAATAAAAAAGTAAAATTAGCCGTCATAAATATGTATTATAAAATCATCTCGTTGAAACATTGTTCTATTGTGAAAAATCGAATGGCAAGGTCAAAAAATTTAAATAAATTATTGATGGATATATTATAAATTATTTCATGATTGGTTGAAAGTAATGATTTATTTAATGGATGTAGGTATATTTATACTGTAAACTGTTAATAAAATCCATACCATAATATTATAATATACATTTTAGTAATAAAATGTAAACCATAAATTAATACATTTTGGATCAATGCTGTTCTATTTAGTGCTTATAAATTCGTTTAACGAATAAAAATAATAATTGCCTGATTACGATTGTTAATTTTTTTCTTAAACACATACGATAAATCTAGTAGAATAAGAACGTGT
The DNA here is from genome assembly GCF_005508785.2 of Acyrthosiphon pisum. NCBI lineage: Eukaryota > Metazoa > Arthropoda > Insecta > Hemiptera > Aphididae > Acyrthosiphon > Acyrthosiphon pisum. The sequence goes on along the minus strand of NC_042494.1, from coordinate 42,706,872 downwards.
GATATAGTCATATTTAAAATACTGATAGTTATCATGGTCGTGCCAATCTAATAAATACGATTAAGTTTATTTGGCCTAATTCATATACTATAATATAAAATGTATCACGAATTGAAAAAAATATGTGCGTGTAATATAAGTTAGGTTAATAACACAGTTAATTATTAACATTTAATATAATAATTAATACTTAAATTAGTATTTATGTAAGAATAGATTATTATTTATTTCAATAAGTTAATATTTTAGTGAGTACATTTAATATGTGAGTTGGTGAGTTGATGATTTTATAATTTTTGCGTACTTATTTGAAAGTAATGTATACCTCGTTTTATATTATTAACACAGGCATGCGAGTAGAAATCGAAGAATGGGCTTTTTGTATGATTTGAAGCCGAAACGTATACATATATAATAGAATCGGTAAAAATAATACTTAAAATTAAATCAGTCCGATCGATAAAAAAAAAAAACAACAATATTAATAATGAGATCGTCTTCGTGCAATAATATTTGCACATAAATAGACGTGGTGGCGTATCCACGTGATGATGGTGTAGCTCGACGTTCGTCTAACATTGTTTCATGTATGTTAAACAAACACAAATATAATGCCATAAATTGTAGAATATTATTATTCAATGAAATTCGAAAAAAGATTTAATATTATGGTCAAATTATGTAGAATTCAATATTATTGTATACAGAATTTTAAGTATATTCGCGTATTTGCACAAAGCACCTACCTATATATATTTCTAATATACCTATACGTAGTGCATAGCAATAAAGATCGTCTTCAACCGTACAAAAAGACCATTGGAAAAATAGCAAACATATATAATTCAATATTATCTATTCGTTTGTGGAACTGTTACAAAACATTATTGTAAAGGCGCATTCGTTCGTCGATTAACCGAGACATTATTCTATCGTACACGCCAATAATAATAATAATAATAATTATATGGCGTTAAAATGGTATAATATTTAAATATTGTATATGGGACGCAAATTATTATACGTTTTCGTTTTAAATACTCACGTCAAAAACGAGGCACACCAGCGCCGTGACGACGAGGGCTTTGATCGCGAACCTTGCCATTATATTTTGATTGTTGAAAATTAAAGACGAATAAGATGAGAAAATCAAAACTGTAGTTGTGCAGTCGAATGTTATTAACACACACACGTATGTAGGTACGTCTCGGAAGCAGCAGAATATACTACTACGATTAATTGCGAGCCGAGGACGGTTATTATGTGGGTTAGTGAGAGAGCATGCGCGCGTGCTTGGTGCGTGCGTGTGTCAGAATTGTGTGAATGCGTGTTTAAGAGTTAGTATATTATGTGTGTTATAAAGTTAGTGTGCGTATGTTAGAGTTTGTGTGTGAGTGTGTTTATGAACCCTACACCAGGATCATTGCGGTCACGCGATTAGATATCGACGCTGAAGACTATATATTATTAACGCGTAAATCGCCCGCTAGCGCGTTCGGTTAAGTATCGCTCATTATAGACCGTTGGCGTCAAAAATAAAAATTAAAAAACACACCACTACAATAAAAAAAAAATAACAATAACAACAATAATAATGGTGAACCCTATTGTGTGCGCGCGGCGGAAGAGAATGTGTTTTTTTTACAATTTTTGTTTGTATAACAACATAAGCTCTACAACTCTACCTATATATCGTATATTATTATATTTATATTATTATAATACATATTCTGTGTGTGTGTGTGTGTGTTATTTGATTTGATTGGTTAAACCTTGAACGGCGGCGGCCGGTATAAGAATAATATTTGTGTGTAAAAAATGGTCTCTGAGCGATATTATCTGTACGTACTATACACGTCCGTTTGCTATTCGTTTATTATACAAATTATTAATGACTCATCGTATAATTTATTAATTTGACATTACCGTCGGGGAAGGTCTCTCGTTAGTGCTATACGGCTGTATAATATACAATTAATACACCGCTATTCCAGTTCCCATTATTCTCTCACCTTTTGTGTTCGTCTTCGTCGACGTTTCGATCCGTAAAACAATGATCGTTTATCATAATATGAAAACAGGCCAACGTATGTAGTAAAGGTAGGTCCCTATGCTTGTATACAACGTGTCGATGATGATAAGAGTCGAAGGCCTCCGTCAGAATCTCGACATAATACGAGTTTTACAATCACAGAGACATTGATGTATAGGAGCCCAGCACGTATATATTATAAGACTAGGATTTATAATATATGCAATATAAAATAGTAAAATATGCATTTTCTTTTGTTGAAACATGCTAAAATATGCAATAAGAAAATAAGAATATTATGTACCAACCCATGTTAAAATAATCAATGATATTACCCAGTGGCGTACGCAGGATTTTTCAGTGGGGGGGGG
>NC_042494.1:42658958-42704419 GCF_005508785.2 Acyrthosiphon pisum | reverse complement strand
GATTAATAACATTGATGCCGGATGTATGTTTTGGAAGCGAATTGGATCTAGTTGATACTTTTAGGAGGTCGAAAATTGAAAATTCTCAGTGCTTTCTAAAATAATTGGAGAAAAAAAATGAAAATTTATTAAAATTGTTTGGGTAACCAGCTTGGTTATACCGTCCTCATTTGGATTGTAATTGATTAATTTAAATTTATTTTTCTATAAATATCAATAAAAAATTATTCATTCGGTCAAAAAGCTTAAAAATGTAATGCGTAAGTTTTTATTATAGCTAAAATATTAACTAGGCACCATGGTTATGTTTTATAAGCATTTAAAGTTCAGATTTCGTCATAACCACAGTTAATTTGTAGTTCAAAACTTATAAAATATTAAATGTGTACCTATAGCTAAGGCTAAACAATTTAATACAAGGTCTTTCATACTAGTAATTCATACTTTTACCTAAAAATTACAGATGATTTACGAAAATTGGTATGCAAATACATTGTTTTTTCAAAAATGAATTCATTCTGGTAAGACATGTATGAAACTTACGTTTTGCTTACTATAGTTGAGAGTTGAAACTTGATAAATATTTTTGAAAAAGTAATAATAATATGGGCAATGGGGGGGGGGGGCTTCAGCCCGTTAGCCCCCCCCCTGCGGACGCCACTGATATTACCAATCATTTTCAAACTATCATGAACTATAGTTTAATTTTAAAATGTAGATGGAGTAAGGAAAACAAAGTTAGGTACTATTCTTATATAAACTAACATAATTTTCCATATTCTTATACTATAGAATATAATATGAATCTATAGCAATTTTAATAGATTTTAAATTATTGTATAAATACAATATAATCACTGGTTTTATGAAATGAAATATTACGTTGATAAACGCAAACATCATCTGTCTAATTATTCATTTTTCATCATTGTAATATTATCATATTTTATTTGTACATCGTTACGACACGAGTTTAAGATGTATGATACATCGACAGATTTAATTTTTTTTTATCGATTTATTTATATTTTATTGTTTTTATATAATATACACATGGCGATGCGTAATTCAAGTTCAAACAGTGTACCCTATTAACGTTGAATTTTGAAGTGAAAGATTATGCATTTATATGGGTATTGAGTATTGAGTATTAATATAGAAGCTAAAAACCCGGTGTGGGTACCTACTTATCGATGACCAATATAGATGTATATTGTATTTGTTTTATATTGTGCAAGACTAGAGTCGTAGAAGAAAGCAAATAATATTTGAAAATTATAATAAATTATAATTCAAATAAAAGTTTATATTAAAAATAAAATTCAACGTACCGATAAAATAGTATTAAAGTAATGAGTGAATGCGTAGTGCGTACTCTATACTAATGTTTTAGAGCAACTGTATTCATCTCAGAATTCCTTGTTTAGGAAATTAAAGCTCAAAACCCGACTTACAGGTAATCATTAATAATTATAATAAAATATGCATAAAGAAAAGTTAATAAACATTATTATTCATTGTTAATATTTATTCCAAATAATATTAAATAAAATTGCTTCAAACTTCAACTTTGTGGGTGGTAGACGGTAGCGAACTGATTCTAGTTGGTACTTGAAAGAGGAGTGGACAAAAGTAAGTACTTATCAAATTAATGGGGAAAAACTAAAAATAATAATTGAAAAATTAAAAAATGTACGATATTTAAGTTAACCGTACAGCCATATACATTTTTTATGAGCGTTATAGTATCTGAATACGATATATAATATTTTAAAGGTAATCATTTTTCATTTTTTCATTTATTTTGGTTATTTTGACAAAACTGCATGTTTGAACGAAAAATAACGGCTTTTTCATTAATAATTTTAGTTATTTTAATTTGGAAATCACGTATTATGGTATTTAACAATATGAATTTGAGTATTTTAAAATTGGATAATTCAACATTTATTTCAAACTTATTGTATATATTTTGTACTTATATGAGTATATACTTAACTGTGTATCTGTATCATACCTAAATACATTTTGATATGTTATGGTTGCGTAAACAGAAGTATTGTTATACAAACAGCCGTGGACATTACACGTGAATATGACTAATATGGCTTATTGGCTAATTTAAGTAATAAGTAATAACTGATAACGAACTGGTAAAATTTAAACATGATGAGGATGCCCTCGCCCAAATTACACAGAAACAGTGATATTATATTTTATTTTATAATCATCGATTTGATCAAATAATATTTTATTGACTTATGCGATATTAATTACTTTGTTACTGAGTAATTATTTTTTTATAGAGTTTGACATAGTAGTTTTCATTTCACCAATCGATTTTCCTTGTTATGCCTTGTTATATTGTATGGTATTCTAATTTATTCATTGCTTCGTGCGTTAATGTCTCTCGATAACATTATAATAGTATACTATTACTATAGTACTATTATAGTAATAAGCATCACTATAATACTCGTATATACATATTATTTATATATCTTATATGTCCTTATAATGCCATTTAATATAATCTATACAATTATTTTTTATGGTTTTTTCATAATATTATTTTTTGTGTTTAAACTGTTTATCGATAGTTTGTTGGTTCAGTTTTAATACCTTTCCATGTCTAAACGTTAAAATATGATAAACGGAAATAAGACAAAATATTTTCTTCATAGACAATGGAAGGTGACGTTTCAATCTTATTATTATAACACAACCGCATTGGCTTAAGTTGACATTTTTTTTTCGTATTCAATTTTATGACCAACATATCTAATTATTAATGTGGATTTTTCACGCTTTTTAAATAACCATTTTGTATAGACCACGATGACACATATAAATTGATATTATCTAGTAATTATTATTGTTATTATCTAGATTATTAATGACTTTATCTTTCTCGTGTTTTTCAGATTAAAAATTTGGTTTTCTGTAATAATAGTTATACAACAGTACAACACATATTAACAAGTTGACTGCCCTGCAACAAGTTAACCACCTTTTTGGCTTTATATTATATATTATTTCCTAATTAGCGTAATATTAGGCTTTACTTTTGAAATACGCCATAGTCTTTAAGGACATTGATTCATCTTTTTGGTCATTTGTCACAATCATTTATTGAATATGCCAACTAACACTAAAACATCATAATTGACTATCTTCCTGAGCAACGTTCAATTTACTTCCTATAATGGCTCTAAAATTGTAAATTGTAAACGAAATAGGATTTAACGAACTCATAACCCGTTTGAGTGGCTATTAATATGACTATAAATGAAATGTTATTAATGCATAATTGTTCTTACACGGTAACAGTAAAAAAAACAAGTCAGTTAATGATTAGGATAGTGACTTAGAGTTAGATATTTGGTTGTCGTCATCTAACTAATTATCAGTTACTAATGGTGCTTTTGTTTTTGTATAATGTTACAAAAGCTAAACGTAGGTATAATAATCATAGAAAGAAAAGTTTACCATTTTTAGTCATAGTAACCTATATACATATAGTAAACAGAATCATAACTGTAAGTTTCATTATCTGATTAATATTTATAATTTATATATTAGGTAGACTCGTAGGTATGTGTGTTATGTAGGTACCTATACCTTATAGCCTACAAGAAAATATCAATATTTTTCAATGAGAAGTAATTATTCGTCGGACAAGCATATATATATTAGACAAAATTATATATTTGCGTACAATTGTTTACTTATCAAACTCGTTTAATTTTTCTAGGCTTATAAAATAATAGCTTTTATTTTTGAGTTGGGATCACTATATTATATAGTCACTACAATAATGGATCGACAAATGGTTCAAAGACCTTTGTGGTTGAAAACTTTAGTAGTTATTAGTTAAGTATAATAAATAACAATACAAGAATCCAATAGGAATAAAACTACAGATTGATCAATTAATATTATTGAAAAAATATTGCGGAAAAAGAGAAAATTATTTACATATATCTACTAAGTATAAAATGTTCATAATTTAATGATACAGGTTGTACTAATCAAACAAAAATAATATAATATTATATTATATTTTATTGGTCCATTTCCAGCTTTGGGTGTTCACTGATTCGATGATAATTTACAGAATATAACATGATGAAACACGGCCATTTATGAATAATATTGTGGTTACGATTATTGACTGTAGACTTTTTAATTACCTACAGTTGTGTGGTGTAGGATCACTTTAGTTTTGTGTGACCTTTTTGAGTGCTGCAATTATATTATATTATGTGAAAAAATATTTAAACAAAAGAAATTAGTTTTCCAGTGAATGTTTCAAGGTCATTTAGACACATTAAAAAGGTTATTATTTATATTCCAGATAAAATCCTAGAGTTTGAATAGAAATCTTTTTATTTTCACACATCTGAAGTGATGTGTATAATATTTAAAATGCTTTATTTTGGAAATACATCAATGTATCATTTAGGTACCAATATAATTCAATATTAAAGTTTTTCAAGATTTATTATTGTTATATTCTGTGTATAAAATTTCAATAAAACATGACATTACTGTGGTTTTAACCGAACCTTACATAAATCAAATGTAACAATATATATTAGATGCATATATATAATATTATTTATTCTATAGGTAAGATGTTCTCAAGAAACAATGAATATATTAGGAAAATATGAAACATGTAGGTACATTAGTGAGATATAATATTACAACACAATTTATATTTTAATAAACGAATTTTGATTTATTATGATATAGTTAGTATACATATATTGTATATTATATTATTATACTATATATTTAGACAATTTAGTGTTGGCTGATAGCCTTGTAAAATGAGTCATACTAAACGCATCATATTTTCAGTATCAAAAACGTATAAGAGATTTATGTAAATAGTGTTTTAATTTTAAACTATACATATGAAATAAAAAAATTCAAAACATTAATTATTTTTTATGTACAAAATATTTAAAAAAAATATAATACCATGGATATAATATGTGGAATTCGGTTATATCTGTGCTAATTTTTTGGAGGAATTCTGTTTATTTTTAATCGGGTAAGATGTAACAATCTTAGAGTTTTTATTGATGCACGTCTGCACCTAATAAACTAGTTAGTATTAGTCAATCTTAGTTAAATACTCAAAGTAAATATGGTCGCCCGCACACTATCTTATTATTTAGTTATATAGGTACCTATTATACCCATGTACTGCATAATATGTAGATACATTCATAATATCAATTTATTTGTTACTATCAGTATTATTCATATTATTTATTATTATATTATCAGCTTCTATTTCACATATTATAACAAAATTCTTTTCTTTTTTTTTTTTTTTATTGAGCTTAAGCCCGGAAACTTAGGCCATTAGCTATTTTTGTTTAGTTTGTAGGTTTTTTGTTGGTAGGGAGAGGATAACTAAGTTCTAATATTATTATTATTACGTTATATTATATACAATTATTATATATTGTATCTTCCGGCTTAGAAAACCGAACAATTGTTTATTATAATATATAATGTTATATAGTATTACTGTAGAAACTTATTTTAGCGAATAAGTAAATAATTACTCAGTCCAATGGAGCTAAAATGTGTTGAGACAACACTATAATATTTCTGGATATAACACCGATACATTCGCAGGCACGAGACAGTCCTGCTGTCGTTGTGGAACTCAACGAGAGCGTAGGTGCGACGAATGTCGCGGATAAGTGACATCTGCAGCACGATCAAAGTGGAGCACAGTGTTTTATTTTACCATTGTTTTATACTTGCGTCAGTAAAAGTGTTTCAGACCGAAAATTGTGTTCAAGTTTAGTTTCATGTTCTTGCGGTTCATCACACTTTTGAAAAATGTTAGCAAGACACTGTAGTACTTACTTTCTCTTACAGTACTCGTTATCATGGTCAGTCGAGAAAGAATAAGACTTTGTCTAGGTTAAAGAGATCTTACCCTCAAACATCCATTACTCGTTATCGTGGTCAGTCGTTCGATAGTAACCTTAGAGTTATAGAGTATAAATCCTGTGGGACCTTGTTAAATTATCCTTTTGTGCAGTACTATCGTTATCGTGGTCAACAAAAGGAGAATTTAAATAAGTTGATATTACTCGTTTGATGGTTTGGGAATCGGAAACCGAAATATATCTGTTAAAGTGTTATATACGCTAAGACTTTGCGTGGCGTGTATGACATATTATACTTTACTAAATTATTATTACTTCAATAAATAACTTTCAACCATCGTTACAACTATATTATAAATTAGTACATATATATTTGATATGATATGATATTATTATATAAAAAGACGAAATTGAAGAAAACTTTAAATCTACACGTCATATTTATTGCATAAACTAGATATGTTGTATTATAAATAATATTTTTTAAAAAATAAACAGAAAAAGTTATTGAAATATATAATTATTATAATTAAAAATATTTCGATGAAATAGTCAAATAATTATTAATCATCGCTATCTCAGTAACCGTTGCCTAGTAGGTCTAACATGATATTTTAATAGGTCACGCCATTTAATTTAATATTTTAAGAATTACTACTTTTTAAATTGGGTAAAAATTTAGGTTAAAAATAAGAAATAGTTGCAATTCCTATTTAATATACTATCTAATTCTAAACAACATTTTTAAAAAGAATGCAGCTGTGAATTGTTAAGTTATAAATTTTGACGCATATTATATTATATTTGTATAGTTATTTTTGATTTACATCGAGTAAAAGTCACGTACACATTCGATCGACTCTAAAGCTGATTAGACGAATAATAAAGGTAAAAAAAAATTTATTAGATATTTGTATGTGGTTTTTACGGTGGGTACTAAATACTCATAGATAATATAAGTACTGATTTTAAATTATTGTATTATTATTTATTATGTTAATTATAATAATTTAATGTGGTTTTTAAGTTGGGTAATAACTAATAAATACTCAGAGATAATATAAATACTGATTTTAAATTATTGTATCACTATTTATTATGTTAATTATAATAATTTGATGCGGTTTTTACGTTGGGTACCAAATACTCATAGATAATATATATACTGATTTTAAATTATTAATCTAGATATTTATTGTTATAATAGTTTGAATTATTTAATATTGAATACTAACTTTTATACATAATAATATGCATTATACTGTAATAAAGTATTAATATAATAACATTAAACCCTTACTGCCTCTTGCCAGAATAAGATAAGAACGTATCACATTATATCCGATGGGTATGTGACATATGCGATTAATGCAGCAGCGTACGCAGGATTTTAGTTCGGTTAGGGTTTCACCTGAGTAAATAATTTACATTATTTTTTGCTAAACAGTTTTGTATAATTAGTTATAACAAATTATAGTTAGTCTCAAATTTAGTCTATATTTAGAACAGATATTTGTCGAGTGTTCAACCTGGACACCTGATATATAGAGCCCCTCCGTGTCTTAATAAAATTTAATGTGGTAATAATAGATGGATAATGGACGTGATGATACACCATGATTATGGCAAACGTTAAGCAATGCACTGAATTAGCCAAAAAAGAAAACTATCATTATCGACTTTTTTGTCATATTTAACAATTTATTTCATATCTATTAAAAGATAGCAACAATTGTTCGACTCGCTGTGTATTGAAATTTGATATATTTTGATATTTATAAGAATCTTACAACTTCGAATTACAAAATCAGAACCTATAATTAAAACATATCTAAAGTTACAACTGATACTACCTATATTAAAATATATTATTTTTACTAAAACTGTATTCAACTATAATCCCATAATTGCTAAATGTTTGTGGCATTGGTATATAAGCTACAATTTTGCAAAAAAAAATTTAGAAAATTTTAGTTTTAACTAGAGTTGGATAATTGTTTTTAAAGTGGAAGGATAATATTGCGCCTTTCCAAAATGGGCTTGACCATTATAATGTACCTAAACATTGATTTCGTCGTTAACAAAAAGAAAAATTTCGAATATGGTAAATTTTTTTCATACTTCATTGCTAACAATTTTTTTCGTACTTCGTTGCTGGCATTTTCCATATATATTTTACTTGTTTTTAAATTTTGGGGTGGAAGGATTCCAAAACTTAACTGAAAAGTTTACGACATCAATAAGCTAAATTTTTGCAAAAAAAATAATTCGAAAATGTTAATTTTAATTAGGGTATAGATAGTGATGGAAAATAGTTTGTAAAGTTCCGTTTATGTTACTTAGATTTTAAAGTAGAAAGATCGTTTTTCGGCCTTCAAAAATGGGCTTTATCATTATTGTAAACAGCGCTCTAAAGGATGAAAAAAAACATCAGGTAATTTGGCAACGCTTTGCTGTACATTAGGTGTCTAGAGAGTAACTGTAATGGATGTGTTAAATTTGAATTCAATTATGTAAAATAATTATATACGAAATACGTTTCTTAGTCTGTCAGCCTATTATATTACAAAGTCAATTTTTCCCAAAAAAAATTATATTTGAAATGTCATTGTGTATTTGTGTATATTATAAAATATAATAATATGTTCTAAAAGTTTCATACCACAATAATATTTTTAATTTACAACAAAATAACTAAAACCGTTATTCTTGGTTTTAATTTGTAGGTACTTTCGACAAAATTTGAACTTAAAATGTATATAAAAATAGCTGAGTTTATATTATATTTTTTAGATTTGTAGGTTACTGTATGATCTAATTATGAGAAACCTTGTTTTTAATTTCAATTCTTAGCTGAGTCACAAGTGGGTAGCGACGCGTTATTTAAAATATTTATCTTATGTTAAATATAGCCTTTAATGCTTATCAAATGCTTATTAATATTGCATTTAGTTATGATTTTATTTTAATCATCTCATATTAATGATAACACTAGTAAACAAAAGTTAAGAAAACTAACGTTTCATGCAAATCAATGCAAAATGCAAATATATTATTCTAATACAAAACAAAATAAGATAATTAGTTTTAGTTCATATGTTTAGTTTATCTGTAACGGTCGTGCAAATTTTAAGTTTATCACTCATTAGAACCATTTCGTTCAGCTTCATTCAACAACTAAACAAAAAAACATGTTAAATAGTAAGGTACCTACGTAGGTCTAAAATTTTATAGATTTTATTACGGGCCCAGAAACATTATTGTCACTATAGAATCATCCCTAGGCACCAAGTAAGTCGCTTTGATGTATAATATTGATATTGAACACATGCAGTATACCTCACATTCATTGAATAGGTAAAAGATACATTATAATTGTAAAGGATATGTTAGATATTTAGTATTCAATGATAAATCATTGCATATGAAAAACGATTCTAAGTGGAGATAAGCCTTTATTCCTAAGGATATTTTATAATTTGTGTATAAGTAATATTTTTAAAAATAAGATGGTTGAACTCATTTTTTATATAAAAATCGATTATATTGTATAATAAACTAATAATAATAATAGGTAATTATAATATATTAACTTATATTATTAATTAGTAAGTCAATACCGACGTACCTACTGTTTAACGGTGTGAATAGGTTCGTGGTATGAATAACATAAAATTAGCCTAAATATGTAGAAAGTTGCATAATGTATATTATGTACCTATATAGGAAAAATTAACTTACCGAATGGTTCAATGATTATAGTCTTAACTCTTAAGACCATACGAATTTCGATTAATTTTATTTGAATTACCTACAACAAAATAACTACAATCGTTGGATTAAACATTGTTAATTTATTTATTAAATATCTTTTAAATAAAACTCTTCCAAATTTTTAAATGCGTTAATATTTAATAATATAATAACCAGAAATTATAAATTACATTACAAAGACTCTATATGGATGAGCTAAATAAGAATTCAATGATAAGTAATTGTATAATATCATGAAAAAACGCTTCTGAATGAAGACAGAGTAACTTTTTGGTTATCAATGTAACTAAAAAATTATTTTAATAATAATATTACAATTTTAACAAATTTTCGAATTTTTTTAAAATTATTTTCTGAATATTTTAGTAAGTACTGATAATTTTCTATTTGAACTCCAAAAAGTACCTAGTAGGTCCAATTTTTTACAAGAAATTTCCTTCGAAATTGATGATCAGATCAATATTTCTACTTGTAAAAGTGTCTCCAGACACAAATTCATTACATTCTTAGCTCCACTCAGCATCTAAAATAAGACAATATTATTATGCTCTAGACAACATTATCAATAAACAATAATAATATGTACATCGTATTTAAGTTTAATCGAGATGGATAGTTTGAATCGAATATTGAATTAATAATTACGCAGTTTTGTTTTCGTTTTTATGTTTTGGTCTAAAATGCATAAAAATACATGATATAGTACTGATATTTTTAATTTTTAATTAGTAACACGTCATATATTCGGACATAATACATACAGACAAATCAATATTACGTATATATTGTAGATTCTGTAGGAATTGCAGTGAGATAACAATTAAAAGAAAGTCATGAACTCATAACTTATACGCATCACATGTGTACAACTACTGTAGGTACGATAAACTAAAAACAGGTAGGTTCACATCAATTGCGTCATGAAAACTGTATATCATGATAACTGTAGGTTATTTATGAATTTCTAACTTGAAATAATTTGAACATTTTTGTGATTTTTCCGCCTTTTGTCAAAATTTGAACTTTAAATGCTTAAAAAAAAATTGTGATTTGTAATATTTTTCAAATGTCATTGTAACAATAATATATTAGTGGCCTTGTACCCGGTGCATTTAAAAACTACTGGAACTTTGAATTTTGATGTCCTAAAAGTACCAACTAAATTCATTTTCCCACCGGAAAAGCTACTTAAGCCAAAAATCAAAACATTATTTCAACTACTTATCGTTTACACAGGCAGAAAAATAAAAAAATTACACATCATTGTAAAATCAATACATTAATCGCTCCGCTCAGAATCTAAAATCAAATAATATACACTATAGTACTATACATATAAAAATAAGTACAATTTACGTTAATTAAAAAAAAAATAAAAGAAAGATAAGGTACTACTACTTTTGATACGACCAAAAAACCTAAGAAACCTAATCATACATAATTATACTAGTATTCCAAGTTTCACCTACGTATAAGGTCACGAAATATACCTATAAATCTACTTAAACCTAATTATCTTACTATACGTTGCAAATATAAACATGTTGAATGTTATAAGTTTGTACTTTGATATTTATTGATGCATGCATTATTAACTATATTATGTAATGCATAATCCTATCTACAACTATATACATTAATGTATATATTATTACATTATATTGTAAAGTAGTTTTTGCGCAGTGGCGTCTTGAAAATGACAATGATGGGTAACTTATTTCAAATTTGGCTGGATGCTACGTTGGCATATAATATAAAGGAGTACTGAACTTCTTATAGTGCCTCGGTTCACTAGGCACTAAGAATTATATGAGTGTAACTTTGCAAAATTTGTTTTTATTTGGTAAACGAGTGTGTGTGTGTGGCGTATGCGTGCGTTATATGGTGCTTGTCAGTAATTTTTTTTTGTCTTGCAAATAAAGAATGTACCTACCTATACTGATTATCGGGCACCATTGCTCGCAAGTATAACTTATATAATGCAATATAATCACAATATGTTACCTATGTCATAAATTCATAATATAATATATTTAATATATACTCGTGAGTCGTGACTCGTGACTCGTGAATGATTGATTCCCGGATTTTTTTTTCCGACGCAATAATAATAGGTATTATGGTAATGGTGACTTTGAATTCATAGTTTATATACTTTATACCAATACATGTTTTCAACAATAATCGTTGAAATTAAATCACTATAGGTTATATTATCCTCACGCGTGTAGCGTTATAAATCTACAATTTTATCTTAATGATACCAAAACATATCCCACAGGATATATTACTATATTATACTTTCATTTGGTGTCGTTATGATGGTTCATAAATTATATTCTCACACTCATAGGTACTCTAGATGCACAATATATAATAATACTATTATAAATGTGCGTCAAACGAGAGTCATCACCATATAAAATAACGAATTTGAATGTCATACATCTGCCTTCGAGTTTCACGACTAATGGTATTCAACAGTCCACACACAATGAAAAATTGATATAACGTTTCAATATAGTTTTTTTTATGACTACATTTTTTTTTTATTGAAACGACCGATAAATGGTCTCTATAAAAGCGATTTACAGTTTGTGTACATCCAAATAAAATAATCAATATAATCATACATACATTTGTATATATGCTACACACGTGTGGCGTTACATTTCTACTGAAAAATTAAAACCCAAACCACAATAGTTTGTAAGCGATTTGTGAAGTAAATTACTTGAAGGAACAAGGAATGCAAATTCGAAATCTTTGAGTGTTTAAACCTTTCACTACTGATCACAAAAATCTAAACTCTAAAGCACCTGCTGTTTGCTGATGAACCTTGCTGAAAACGGTGCTGATTGATTGAATTTCCTTGGTATGGGAATCATCGCACCGTTGCTTGGCTATTAAAACTCGCTAGGTGCGTTTTTCACTCGTCATACTGCTGAAGTATACATGTTGAAAACCACTTCTTATTGTTGTGTTTTCCCTGCCCTATGTGCGTAATTCACTTATCAAATCTTCTTTTATGTAGTCTTGATAAAGACCGTTTTGTAAGTATTTTTTCCGTAACACTTATTCATAAATTATTTAAACGGTTTTGCAACCCTATAAGTATAAAATATATGCTCAATAAAACTCTGAAGTAAAGAAAAAAAACATTTTGGACCAAAACTTGTTAAGTAATAGAAAGTTGTTATTATTCAGACAGTGGTTCGATTGAATGCACTCGATTGAATAAATTTAAGTACAAAATCATTCAGGCATTAGGTTTTCACCGTAAGTAAAAAAGTTATTTCTACTTTTGACCAGAAAAATAATACTAAACAATCAACCGTAATATACGCCTGATAACAAACAAGACAGTGATAAAAATATTGCCATTTTGGGAAACTTTGATTTTCGCCTAACACGGTAATGTTCGTAACACGGACTAAGATATTATAATGGACTGAAAACGACCTGGTCGGCGGGGGTCGGGGGCCTGCCACCAAAAGGTGTCACCATAGATAAGAATGCTGGGTACCACTGGAGTGAGTTTGGTTTACAGTTACGCATAGTTTATACATGCCTTGTGTTGTAGGACGAACGATTGCATTTCGGACGAAAACAGTGAATGGAACAATAATCCTCTGGCCTTTGAACGATCATCATAGGACCTTTGATGGATCGGAAAATGACGAATGTGGTGGTCATCGCTGTCACAGCCGTTCTGTTGCTGGTCACCGCGGAAACGGTGCTTGCGGCGATCGCCGCCGCCGACAGCCAGCAAGACGTTAACAACGGCGCCGATGGCGGAATGAAGTCGCTGAACATCGAGCTGATCAAATCGTCGATACTGAACAAGCTGGGTATGCAGCGGCCACCGGAGTTCAGCGATCGGCTACCGCTGCAAGTTCTCGCGAGTAAGTACAGGAACGACCACGCAAGTTCCACGTTGGTGCCCTCAAAAATCAGGCACAAGTCCAACCGGATAGACGCGACCGGGGATGGTGGCACCGACATTCAGGGCCGCAAAACAGCCACCACGTCCACAGACAACGCTATTAACAGCGACAACGACGATGACGATTATCACGTCAAGACGCAAAAGCTCATAGCATCCGCTCAGCCACGTGAGTACAACTATGGATGGTCTTTAGTCTTTACCAGTCATTCTCAACCCTTTTAAGGTTATTTTAAGCCTCTCTCCCCAAATTATAAATTTCATTATTTCACAATCCTTAAAGCTATTTTTCGTTTGTGTTGATGTGCTGGACAGCCGGTGTTCCTAAAATTAGTTGGTACTTGGTAACCTCTATAATAGGGGGTCACGAACCCCTAGTTCATGGATCACAGGACTGCGCTTATATTCCTTGGGTTTTGTATCGATGACTCCGTCAGCTATAATTGATGCCATCGTACGAGCTACCAACAATCGACCACCCCACCGCATTTAATAAAATATAATAGTTTTTAATATGTAACGTAGGTACTGCGGAAGATAATAATTAGATGAACTACTTCTATAGATAATAATTTTGAATTTTAAATAAAATATGCATTATATTATTATTATAATATTAATAATGTTATACGTAAATAAATTTAACAATTAAAATGTATAAAATTACCAAATTCCCACTAGGTGTATTATATACAGTTAATGGTCACTTATTAATACATATTTATGATTCATACATTTTCTTTCGTCCACTCAGAATCGTTTTTTATCGAATGCAATCATTGCATTCAAATCGAATACTGTAGTAATACACTATCCTGTCCGAGGACCGAAGGGACGATGTACAAACTTCCACCAACGCTGACCTAATCAACCCTGCTGCACTTCACCAGCTTCTAAAGTCTTTGTAAGTAAAGCCTATAAGTAATATTGCGTTAAATTTTCAGACCTTAAAGGTTTTATAATTTAAAGAAAAATAATGAATTTTCACAACAAAATAATTTGCAAATTTTTGTAAGTTTAACGATTTTCGTAAAAAATTTAAATTTAAATTTTATATGCTTATTAAATAAATTGTCAACATTATGTATTTTCGTTGATTTTTTTTGGAGTGAGAACAACTTATGAAGAACCTATTATATTAAATCAAAAAAAAAATTTATCCTACGTAATTTGAAAAAAAGTCGAATTAAGTAAAAATTCCCGTTTAAAACAAATTTTTTCACTTTGTTTTTTTTAACTACTGGACATTTTAGATTCTGAGCGGAGTGATGAATGCATCGATTTTATAATGATGTTTTGATGTGTGTTTTTTAAATTTTACACTATAGTGTATATTATTTTATTTTAGTTTCTGAGTGCAGCAATGAATGTATTGATTTTACAATGATGTGTATTTTTTTTTGTGTGTCTGTGTACACGATAAGTAGTCGAAATAATGCTTTGATTTTCAATTTCTGTATCTTGTTCGATGTGGAAAGTGAATCTAGTTGGTACATTGAGGAGGTCAAAATTTAAAATTCCCAATAGTTTTTAAAAGCACCGGAAAAAAATAAAAAATAAAATTAAGGAAAACCGGGAATTTTTACGCAAAATCGGTTTTCAACAAAATCGATTTTGGTTTTTGGTGTAACTTTAAAGCATTTTCTATACACCATATAATTTTCAAAATATTTTGACTTGTTTTGAGATGTTTACGGACATTTTCTGTTTCCAATTTTTTTACTTTTTTTTCAATAAATATCTATTTGTTGGGTAAAAAAAGGTTGAAAAATGCAAGGCTCCGGGTATATTATTGTTACTATAACAGTTGAAAAATTAAAAATACATAGGTACGATTTTTTTATAAGAATTTTTAGTTCAAATTTCAAGAAAATTTATCAAATTTAAAATTTCATAATTATATTGTAGTTAAAAATGTATAAAATGTTCAACTTTTATAGCTAAGGATTGAAAATGTAAAACAAGGTTCCACGTAATTAGGTTAAATAAAAATTACTTTATCCACAACAATATCATCAAACATACTTATGGCAATATTATAAGCTGACTGACCATATTCCCTCAGAATAGTTTTTTCGTATACAATGATATTACATCATTGAATTATAATTTAACACAATTCATTACAGCGATCCATTTGTAACCTACTGTACGGCAAAACGACACCCACTTGCCCTCGATTTTTAAATACGCAAAAATAAAAAATACGCATACTATAATAACACCAACAGATGTTTCACTCTTCTTAAAATCTAAAAGTATGAAAATAGTACTTAGGTACATATTCTAAATATTTATGTTGTTGAATAGTAATGAACTACTAAACTTAATATTTTCTATAAAAAAAATAGTTCTGCACCTATCTATGGTAATTTTATAAACAGGTTCTATAAATATCACTGTTAAAATAATTTCTGAATAATCAATATTATTCTGCATGTCTACCATACAAACATAGGTAGGTTTTTGTATCTTAGTGGAATCAAAAATAGTGAGTCAAATTTTGAAGAAATATTTTAGGCCCGCAGTCGTTGTATAATATAAACTATCAATGCACGTGATGATGACGCGAGAGGGACTTTGGCACTGGGTCTGGGATTGATGATAATCTCGTCCCCCGAAGACTGCTGTTAGGTAGTCATGATTAATAATGATAAAAACAGCAACAAAATTCCACTCTTAATAATAAGTATTAATGGAATAAACGCAAGATTAATATGGTGTAACATATGGTGAAATGAAAATAATAATGATCATAAATACCGACACAGATCCCACGGTGCAGATTCTACAGGATCAGTATCCACTCTACTTCACGTTTTCCGAGCAAACTCAACATTATCGGATCACCAAAGCAATCTTGTGGGTGTATAAGAGACGGTTGGACGTGGTCATCGACAACTCGGTGGTTATCATCGACGTGTACAGAATCAACCCAATCAACTTGCAACAGTCATTAGTTTCCAGCATAAAGGTGAGCCACCCCGACTTGATTGCTGAACTTAACTGAGTTTAGAGTTGGCCGCAATTGATTCCTGCAGACAGACTATCGGCACGCCATAATATACAATTGATAATTTCGGTTATACTCGGCACAACTGCCATAATATTAATACAAATTGTGTTTTGCGACTTTTCGTTGTAGTTGCGCAAGTACCTATACTATATTTTATATAATATAATAAATAAAAATTAATTTATGTTTGCACGGAGCTTTTATATAGTATATGGGTTTGCCATTGGTCACAGAAATAATAGAGACCGTTAAAATAAAATCTATATTATATAAAAAAATGTATGTATGTTTGTAGGTTATATAGGTACTCAAAAACTACTCGACCGATTTTTACGAAAATTTCAAATATTGTTCTCATAGATATTAGAAAAGTAAAGGTGGATTATTTTTTAAAGCGATTTGACACCGATTTTCTCGTGAACTGAGGCTTTCGCTTAAACCGAGATACACCTATATAGCATAGTATTTTATATTTGTTATTTTTTTTCCCTGGAAGAATCGGGTTGTTCAGCTATAGTAAATAATAAATTAGTATATAATATATTTGTATTTTAATATAATATTTATAATGATTTATATACAGTGTAGGTACCTTTGTTTTGTTTGGTATATCCTTATTCGCTTGTTTTCAGCGAGTTTTGAACACCAACGAACCGGGTTGGATGCCCATTGAATTACAGAGAAATATGTCTGATTGGTTCAAGACTATTGATGAGGTCAAGAACTTGACGATAATGATACAAGCGTACTACACTAACAAGAACACCACGCACGACAAGACGCCGTACATAACCGACGCCAGAAAAAGAGATGATATTAGCGAGGTAAGTTATTATAATGTAACCTATAATAGGTAACTTATAAGTATATACTATTAGAATAAACTTACCACTATACATTATATTTTAGATTCTGAGTGGAACGATGAATGTATTGATTTACAATGATGTGTGTTTTTTTTTATTTTTTTATTTTTTTTTTATTTTTTATTTTTGTGTCTGTGTACACGATAAGTAGTCAAAATAATGCTTAGATTTTCAACTTCAGTACCTTGTTTGATTGGAAAGTGAATATCGTTGGTGCATTGAGGAGGTCAAAATTTAAAATACCCAGTAATTTTCAAAAGCGCCAAGAAAAACCAAAGAAAAATTAAGGAAAATCGGTAATTTTTACGCAAAATCGATTTTTCACAAAATTGAATTTGGTTATTGGTGTAACTTTAAAAAAAATGACCGTAGATACATTAAATTTTGACTGAATGTTTATATTAGCATTTTCTATACATTATAACTTTTTAAAAATATTTTGACTTCTTTTGAGCTCTTTACAGACATTGTCAGTTTTCATTTTTTTTTAGTTTTTTTTCTAAAAATATCAATAAAATTTTATTTGTTGATTAAAAAAGCTTGAAAATTTAATAAAAGGCTCTTAGTATATTGTTTCAAAAGCAGATGAAAAATATTAAAAATCCTGAGTCACAGTTTTTTTTTATAAGCATTTAAAGTTCAAAAATTGACAAAATATGGAAAAATCACGAAAATTAGCAAATTAATTTGAGTTAAGAATTCGTAAAAAATTTTCTTTTTAAATCTAAGATTTTAAAATGTAATACAAGATTCCTTATAAGATTATCTACCTTTATCAAACAAAAAATATCTATAAGAAAGTCAAATTAAATTTTTATGATCGTTTGAAATTCATATTTTTACAACATTGGATATTCACTCGATTTCTCATGTAACGATTTTCTTATTTTGTTGTAATTAAAAAACGAATGACTGTAGATACTTGAAAATTTCACTGAATGTTTATATTAGTCTTTTCTATATACTATGAAATTTTGAAAATAATTTGACACTTTTTGAGCTGTTTACGGACATGGTCAGTTTTCAATTTTTTTAGTTTTTTTTTCTATAAATATTAATAAAGTTTTATCTGTTCGGCCAAAAAGTGTAAAAATTTATTACAAGGCTCCTTTTATATTGTTACAATAGCAGTTGAAAAATATTAAAAATACATAGGCACAATTTTTTTTTTTATAAGCATTTAAAGATCGAATTTTGACTACATTTATCAAATTTAAAATTTAATAATTATTTCACAGTTAAAAATTTATAAAATGTTCAATTTTTATATCTAAAGATTAAAAAAGTAAAACACGATTCCACCTAAGTAGTTAATTCTGTTACCAAAAAATCTAAAAAATACATAAGCACAATTTATTTTTATAGTCATTTTAAGCTCAAATTTGGACGAAATCACATATTAAAAAACCTGGAATAACTATTTTAGTTATTTTGTTGTGATTGTATATTATTGAAACTTCTAAAGTATACTATTATATATCTATGATAGTACCACGATTTGTTGTTGATGTATAACGCGTTATAAGTACCTAATGGATATTGTGATATGATTAATTTGGAATTTATTATAGATACCTATTATTGGTCAATTTTTTTTTTAATACCATAGATAAGTATATAAGATACCTTATGCCTGGACTGACATACCGTCTCCGCTCAAAATCGTTTTTCTTATACACTGATATTATATCATTGAATTCAAATTTAATACTATCCATTATACAGTGACCCACTTGTAACCTACTGTACAGTAGAGCGACATCCACTTACCCACCTTTTTTATCTTTGTTATAGAATATTATTGGATGTTTTAAACGTATAATATGATTATAATGTATAATTATTATTGTATATAGGAACACAGCAGGACATTATATATAGTTAGATATTTATTATATTAAACTATATATTATAGTTAGATCTTAGATATGGAAAGAATAATAAAATAAATACCTATATACCTATATTATAACGAAATTGTAACTTTGATACATACACACATATATATATATATATATATATAGTATATGTATATTAAATATATAAGAACTGCGCAGTTCAAACAGAATTCAGAAGACGGAGGAGTGATGTCATGCTATATTAGTATTGAACATTGGTTAGATGGAGAGAGAGAGAAAGATAATTGCCCGAGAAAGAAAAATACACTTTTTTCACATTTAAATCATAATACGGCGAATTTGAATGTTATTGTAACATCGTCGTGTTTTATTGATCATATAGTGCAGGGGTGGCCAAACGGTCGAACTTAGAAGATTTCTAAGAAGTCGATCCCCCTTGTTACAATTTATTAAGTACTGTAATACATTTGTCATTTAATAGGTACAGTTATAAAATACATATTTCGGATTAATCTGTTAGTGTTATACGGAATTTTCTCACATGAAAGCTATAAAAGCTGAATAGGTGCCGAGATGTACTTTCCGGTGATCATTTAGAGCAGCGTCTTCGTTTAGCAGTTAGCGAATTATTACCGAAATTTTAATTGATATTATGCAATGACACGCTTCTACATCAACAGTATAATTTAAATACATTTTCAGATTATTTATACAATTAATGTAAAACACTAATTTTAGATAAATTTAGAATGTATTTTATTATTTATGCAAGTATGTTTATTTTTAATATAAAATTATTTTTTTAAATTAGTCGATCCTAAAAGAAAAAATGTATCCTTAGTAAATCTTAATAAAAAGAAGTTTGGCCACCCCTGAATAATAATGCATTGAAAAACAGTTTACCGAGCATAATTCCATACACTTTACATAACATGTTACTACATGACATTAATATACTTTAGCACGCGTATTAACATCGGTCATATAATGTCGATTTTTATATACATATGAAATATATGAATTGTGAAAAAAATAATGTAACATAACATGCTTTTTGTAGACTTCTTAAGAAGTTTTTAAATAACTCCTTATATTTCGTATGTATATACTATATTATACAGAGATAGTCAAATTAGTTGATTAGTTTACTAGTTACAATTTACAAATTACAAATAATGTAATATCTTTTAGCAAATAATTGTTACTAACATCAAAACATTTGTAACCAAACAGTTTCCACGAACACACAATTTTCATTTCGGGGACCTACTTAACGCCCCCCCTCCCCTCCGTAATTGTTCCTATCACAACTTTACCTAAACAAACCTTTAAGTTACAATTTGTACTTTAGACAATTCGTATATTATATAGTGAAAAGGATAGGTGAGTAACATATTGTTCTGTGGTAACATCGGACGTATAATAGGTTTGTTAAGAAGCTAATAAACGAATATGAAAAATATTATTAGTATTCATAAGACACAATTTTATGTCGTCGCCACCACCTCTCCTTCTACTACAGCTAATATCACCACCTGCGCAAAATTGCCACCTTAGCATGATTTGGGAAACATTACTTCCACTTCTACCTTCCTGCATGCTGCGACACTATTCCCCCACTTGCCCTTCTTTATATATTAAGTCTAATAATTCGATCAATCTACCGCGGTCACGCATTACGCAGATCCCGTACTTGGAAGTGCACACCCACCACGGGCACCGGAACAGGCGGGGAGCTGCAGGGCCCGAGCAACGGACGTGCAGCGATACGACCGCAGCGCATAGACGGTGTCGCAGGCATCCTGTGACGATCGACGTCGATGAACTCGGCTGGGACCATATTATCATTTGGCCCAAAACATTCGTGTTTTACTACTGCTCGGGCGAGTGCAATTCAACAATGCAGGTGCATTCCCCGCGACCCACTAGGCGAGAAGCACGACCCGCCGCCGAACGTCAGTGCTGCGTGCCACACAAGACGTCTATGCTGTCCATATCGTACTTGAACAGTACCGGATTTGCGGACTTCAGAAATTTGTCCGACATAATAGTAGACGAGTGTGGATGCAAAGGCACCGATTCCATCGTACGTTCACTGCTGTGACGGCAACGGTTCTTATAAACACGACTAGTGACTACCATGGTCGAAAATTTGGGGGGGGGGGCTTATAATTTATAATGTTTTGGTATACAAAACAAATTACTATATTATATGTGATGTGCACAATATAATTGAATAATAAACAATATATTAACATATTTGATATTTTACATAATATTACATATTAACTTTAAGTATGTACAATACCCAAACAGTATGGTACAGATTTAATAAAAATAATATTAATGAATTATAATATTACATTGTATTATAATGTATTTCCACATTCCAGTACCTGTAACAAAAATTAAATGACAAACGTACCACATTACTCAACATTTTCCACTTCGAAGAAATTGTATCATGTATGAAACATAAATATGTATTAATAAGTAACCATTAATTATAAATATATCTAGTGGGTATTAGGTTATTTTCACATTTAATTCGTTTCTATGGTGACACAATGGCAAATTTATGGTAGGGATAACGTGGCGGTCACCATCTTGGGCTTTTTTTAACGATATAATTATGGTCAAGTCTTCATTGTACTTTATATATTTCTTATAAATATTCCTGATCCACCACTAGATGATGAACAATGTGTTACATAAAATTGGTTAGAAAATAAAAATATCTGTACCCAGCTCAAAAAAAATATTTATGTTAAAAAGAGTGGAAAAAAATCTAAAACAATATATTACTAATATTGTATAAAAAGTTAGACGTCTGCATAAAAACCCCTAATTATGTCGAGTCCGTATATAATTTTTTATTTGTTGAACGATTAAGTATGTAAAAATATTAGGTACTAACTGAATCGCAGAAAACCTATTGGAAAAATAATAAATAATAAAATATGTAAATAAGTGATATCTGATGACCAACCATAAAATATTTCATTCATAAACAATATTTGTAAATTGTAAAAATTATATAGAATCCTGCGAGCACACTTAAACTGATAAACAGCTTATAAAGATAAATATTTAATATGCTAACCTTACTTTAGAACAAGGTAAAATAAGAATTAATTTATGTATAATATACAATTATTTCCATTAGACAAATTGAACATTGGCGTGGAAATGTACAACCATGTATATAACCAATACATTTGGCTTCAGGTAAAGGCGTAATTTCAGTTTTTAATAGGAAAGGGTAATATTTTTTACCAACCCATATAACTGAACAAAAAACCGTTCGCAAGCTGATTTACACATACATTTTTATCATTTCCCATCTTACATAATAGTTTGTCATCATTCATTAATTTATCATTATTCATTAGGCAAAAATACCCTAATTTTATGGCAAAATAGACACTAAATAGAGGTAAATAAATATGGTACCTAGGTACCTCAATGGCGTATTTTATATTGTTTTAGGGGGACCATAAATTAAATTATAATACAATTTGTTGTATTGTACAATGTATTACACACACACTGCTGTTAGGAATTAAAAACCTAAAGCAGATTAAACAGCAATTGGATCATATCAAATGGTTATACTTTCACTTAATCACTACACTAAAAAGAAAATATGATGAATACATACTAAATATTTATAGGTAATCGATTTATATAATCTTACATGTTTTTTAACATAAATACTTATAACTTATGTTTTTGAACTGGATACACGTTTTTTTGTTTGTAGCCGATTTTTCGGAAGGTTTTCGTTGTCATGGTTACTTATTTACAAATACATATTTATGATTGATACATTTCCATCGTATAGGAAAAATGTAATCGAGTAGCACGCACTATACACATCGGTTACAAAATTAACTACAACTTTACTACTTATGAGGAACTTTTAGAAATAATATAACTCATCAATTACCTTTATTGTTGTATCATATATTATTTACATTCTCTATATATAAATTAGGCACTGCATACTATGTGTTTAGGTGCTTTGTGCTACAATCGAGCACATGAATAAAATTTGATAATTGTTATATACTTTACTATTTTAGTCTATATTATCATTAGTCATTACACATTCATATTTCATAATATAATAGAAATTAGTATTATTAATAGCTATCAATTACATAATATAATACCTAATGTAGGTATTATAATTATATATTACTTATAGTCTAACATGATATATGCTGATAACTAACTGAGAAAAAATTATAGGTTTGTCGTTAAAATTTGAAATTTTTTATTTAACCCTATCACTGTTCCAGGCATCATATTACATCCAAAATATATCTATTGATTACACTGAATCCTAATTTTTCTTTAATTAAAAATAAAATAAAAACTTAAAAAATTGTAACTAAGTACCTAAAGAAATTAGTAAAAAATTAGTTTTTAAGAAAATTTTATTTTTTCATTGCTTAAAATAATGTAAAAAATATATTTTCAAAAACGTTAATAATAGTTTTTGAAATAATGAGTGATTCGTCATTCATAATATAAAAATTATCTTTTAAATGTATATAGGACATAGGTATTTTAATAATTGTCGACAAGTTTTCATTTTTATAAATTTATAGTGCTATTGCACCTATATTAGTAATTTATTTTCTATTATAAGGTACATAATATACCTAATATGATAGGTTGAATACCTTATTTTATTCAAAGTGCTTAAAATTAATCAATATATTTGGTGGTTCGCGAGTCTCTTCTCGCTGGCCACCCCTGCTATATAATATGGCGGGCAAAACCATGTATTATAATAATATTGTATTAATAAGAACCTTGTATTAAATAGTCAAGTAAAATAGCAACTAAAATTTAAAATTTTTGAAATTTATACGTAAGGATGCCCAACGTACAAAGCTATTTTCAAGCGCCGTAATAATGAGCAATCAGTAAAATCATAAAATTCTGAATAAGAATCCCACGGCATCCTTCCCAACTCCTCCCCTGTTTAGTGGATCTTATGCCTCCATTACTGCTGATTTCAATAAAATTGCATTGCTTAATTCTACATCAGTACTCCGCTATCATCACTATCTACTTTTCTCACAGAATAACTATTCTGTGTTATTTTGTGGCTTTTTTTTCAAATCTTACTGCGTTAATGACTTCTCTCCCTACTTACCGCAGTACTTCACAAACAATATAGTGCATAGTCTATTATTATTTCTTTCTCATACTAGTCTACTACTTTTGTTTTCTTTGGTTATTTTGAAAAGTTCTGGGAATTTGTTACTTTTTACAACCACTCCCCAAACTAGATCTAACTAGATCCAACTTTCTTCCTAAAACCACCCACCAAGTTCAAAATCAAACTGCTACAACTGCTTTGATAAACTGCTCTAAAAGATGATGAGTGATGACAAAAACAAAAAAAAAAAACCAATCAATTTATAGCCCTGTGCAGAATATAAAATGACTACGAAAAAATGTAAATGCTAAAACTAATAAGCTGTTGGTAAAATTAATAAAGTTACTAATACTGTTTAAATATATATATTACTTAATAATTACCTATAATAATAATAACCTAACCTCACATAATAAGTCATAATTGTCTATAGTAAACCTAAATACATATGCACCTACTCGTATACCTATTTAATATTTATAAATAGAATGTATTAAATTACTGTAATCACTTGAGTATAATAAATAATAATTATGTAAATTACAGAAGAACTTGGGTAAACATTTTGGTAATAAATGATTTTAAAATCATTTAAAATGTAAAATGTCAATTTGTAGTTATAGGTAGGTAAACTTTTTTTTAAACTAATAGGTACCTTTATCCGTTAGGTATACGTAAATGGTTTTTAATTATAAACCTATTTAGTATTTATAGGTAAATGTATTTTTACATGAAAATATAATGTTAACTGACATTAATTAATTTTTATCTCATAAGTAGTCATACCTAAATTATTAATGCATTTTATTATACGTGTGTAAATGTACTCATACTCAATAAACATTTATTAGATACCTAGTTATTTTTTTATTTCCAGTACCTACCTATTTGTTTTGTTCCGCTGAAATGCTGTAGAAAGTATTTCGTTATAAATAAATCCACGAACGATTATGTATACGAATTGCGCAATTTTAAATGACCATTGTATACAAATGCCGTTTGTCGAGATTTTGGAGTTGATATTATAATGCATCAGTATGATTCTTATACAGGTAGGTGTAAAATTGATGATCTATATTATTCAAAAATGAATTACATAGGTATGTATTTAGATTTTGTCACGTCTTAGACTTAGGTAAGTAGGCACTATCACTAGATTAATCAAAAAAACACAATTTTATTCAAATTATAATATTACATATACTTATTATACCTATTTTTATAAAATATAATGTAACAACTAACAATAACAAAACGATTTTGTCCCATGTTAACCTTATATAACCTCTTATATCCTCCTTAACCTCTAACAATAAAAGTTACTTAATTTTAACGTTGGTTATTATTATATAAGTGCCTATATTACTAAACCAACATGGCAACACATACATTTTACACACAAAAATACACATTTACATGTTAATTTGGTTTATAGCTTTATTTTATGATTTTTTAAAAATTGTGTTAAAATATAATATATTAAACATAGATAGGCACATAATTGTATAGGATTTTTTTTTTTATTGATCTTTATTCTTTAGCATTGGCAATTATATGGTAATTAATAGTGTGTGATGGGGGAGGGGTTACTATTGCAGGTTGAGAAACACTTGTATGTAAGGCAAGGATTTGCCACTAAAAACCAGGATGGTCACCCATCCAGGAACTAGTGACCACAGGACACGTTAGTGACTGAAGCCATCCACCTAGTCACACCAGGCCCGTTTATAAATTTATACTATTATATTACATATATTATAATTAAAATTATATTATAATCAATTACAAATTGTTATTAGTTTTATAAGGCTTCAGCAACTATGGTTCTTATACGACATTAACATAAGCTAAATACAATTTATATCCATGTAAAATATATAACAAGAAAATGGCTTGTAATTTTACAATTTTCTAGTAAGATTTATCTTACTAATTGTTACGGCATTGAATCCATTGAGCCTCGATGTAGTAAAGATAGATTGTTTAGAATTTTTCGGGTTCCGACGTATTTGGGGCAGTTATTATCACTACGGTGTTCTTATGTTCTATTGTTCAATTGTTGGCGTTACATAGCATAATATATAACGTCATGCTAGTCCTGCAGTACCAGTATTCTTTAATGATAAGATAGGCGTGTGTGTGAGTGTGACCAATGAATTGAATAAATATTTCTTTCATTATTTCGCATTGATCAATGTTGAGTATCTCAGTCCTAGGATGGAGTTATTGTTAGATTAGTTTATTTTTGTGATTAAGATTAAGATATGGTGGCTTGGTAGGCTATTGAGTCTGCTTTCTCATTTCCAGGTATTGATGGAACCCACATGAATGATTAATAATTATACTATTAAAATTTAAAGTATTACCTATAATTTATTTTTTGATACCTATAATGTTTTAACATTTTTGAAAATATTTGTTTCACATCATTTGCTGCCATTACAGAAACATCATTTTAGAAAACAAATCATATATTCATAATTTTTTTATATCATTTATCCTTAGTACATAAAGTTATATCACTCAAAGTATATTCGTTTGAATTTTAATTTATGTACATAAAAATGTTCAAAAAAAAAAATATCTGCTGAATAATTAAAATAATTGTTAATGAATAATATTATGTAACATTAATATAATAATTAATATGATATAAAATCGTCTGTGTTTTTAAATGAAATAATTAATATGATATTATGTTAATATCTTTGGTGATAAAGTCGAGATTTCAAACTCTCGAGATTGTGATTTGTTAGGATTTATTATGTCGGGATTACGATTGTCAGAATTTTGACCCAGACCCTGTTTTTGTAATAAAATAATAAAATATAGTTTATGACTTCATATGTAATATATTTTATATTATGTTTATTTTATAATAATTATTGCATACAAAAATAAATAGTTTCTGAGTATGTATATAGCAATTATATTTTTTTAGCACAAATTGTAGATACTAAAAAACAAATATTTACCAATTTAAATTTTAAACACTACGCTTCATTTTATCGTTATTAATATTTTAATTTGTACTAATATATTATGGTATAGTAGTAATAGTTACTATAGTTAGAGTTTCAACATAATATTTCATTAAAATAATGAATGGTTTCCATTATGATAAGTTACACGCATTTTAAGATAACCTCGAGTTCTCGAAGCACAAGTGCAAAGTCTAATCGATAACATGTAAATCTGTGAGCTAACTTATTCATAACGGTTGTTGCTACTATTGTTTGTTGCTCCATTAATTTAGAATATGTCTGTATATTGTATAGGCTATGCAATATTATATTGTATAATTTGTGTTGTGTTCAAATTTCACCCGCAAATAGAACTTGAAATTCAAAATACGAATGGTATAATCAAATATCAATAAATAATAATAAGATTTAAATAATATTCTCTTTAAATACATTTGGACTCAAATCAGTCAATTAATATCTTTGATTATTTCATAACGATAATTTTTTATTGCCACTGTTCACATTCCACCGGATATATCAATTGTCATATTTAAGTAGGTATTGTAAGTTACTATTAAAATATAATATATATCAATAATATGATATGTATTATAAAATTTCAGTATAATATTAATACTAATTAGTAATTACTAATACAAGAACAATATAATAATAATAATATATTATAATTTATAAGTGATACTCGGAACGCATAAGCCAACAATTATTTTATACCACATTTAGCCTTAAATAATTAAGTTGCAAATGCAGTAAAACGTTATATTATTATAATACTATTAAAACTTTTATTTCATAACTTAATCAAAAACTTATAGTTTATTCATAGTTCAATAAATTAGGTAGGTATAATGCAATGCATGCAACGTCTTACGTCTTATAATCTGACTATGTTTATATCAATGAGTTTACTTTTAAAATTATATCTATGTAATGCTGTTAATTGTTACAATAATTATTGTATTTTTATTTTCCATTATAGAATATGGATGGCAATTTACAGCCCACCATCTTACATTAGAAGCGTACTAGCTAATATTATATTACTACACTTTTATACGTAAATATGTATGTAATGAATTTATATATATTACGATACTTACTTTAAGATATAATTAGTATGTTTTAAAATTCACATTTGCATAAATATACCTATATACCTTATATTATCTATCTAAAAGCAAATTGCTTTCTAAAGCTATGTAATATAATTTATTGATAACATTATACTGTATACTAGTTGAGGGAAGGGAACCAATACAAAAAGAAATTTATACTTATAGTATTTCATGGATATTTTATGGAATGACCTGAAAGAGTAAAATTTTAATTTTTCACAAAAACGCACTCATCAAATAACTAAAAATCAATATTCCATCGAGTCGATTATTAACCTGCTACTTACTTAATTCCGCTTTACCGATAGGTTCCGTATATTCCGTAAAATTTCAGATTGACTATTGACTAATTTTTATACTATGTTATACGATTTTACTGATACCGTGTTGCGTATATTATCAAAAGTCAAAACTGTTCTCACATGGCCGCATGCATTTCTTCAAGCCATCGTACATTGCATTTTGTAAGCTACTCGCAAATGCATCCCAAAAACACAGCGTGCAAAAATGCCGTAATTGCAATACGAATATAGGACGAGAAAAAAACCCTATAGTGACATTGTCACATGTTATGCATACATTATTATTGACACTCATACACGTAACTTACGATGCGAATCCAAATAGAACCAGGTCAACGACTACATAAATTTAAAACTAAATTACAATATAAAAAAAATAAAAGTGAAAAATAATGATAATAATAATAATATTTCCACACTGCAGCAACAGCATACCAACGAGCAACGGCAATATTGTTGTTGCTGGTGAGGTTGGGTCCGCGATAATTGTATTGTACAATATTCTAAACAACTCGTCAGCTTTCTCGTATATCGTATATGTGACACGTAAAATACCATCGTCACTGCAATATATATAACACGTACATTGTGTCAAAAATAGCAAACATTTCCAGCCCCCTGATTGTTTTTATTAACATAATGTATAAGTCTGTAGGGGAAAATCAGGGGAAAACCAGGAGATATTCATGTTTTATCGTGACGTATAATTTATAATATATAACTAAATAATATACAGTAGGTGTATCGCTCATTCACTAGAGTTTTGTATGCTTTGAGGGGGGGGGTCTGGTTGAGGAGCTAAGCCCCTATAAGCTTTTCCTTATTGGTGACACTGTGCTTACTGCAGACAGGCTTTCGGGAAATCACTTAATAGTTTGCCCATCAATCAGATTTATATATTTTATTTATTATTGTTAATAACATACATAGTATTACGTACAAAATAATATATAAAATAAACTATTCGTCGCAATAAACTTGTAAAGTTAAATACACATTTTAATGATAATAATTTGTAAGCATTAAAATGAACTTATTAAAATAAAATATTATAGAAAAAAAATTAATACATTGTGTAAGTAACGAATATTTTTTAACTAATTCATAAAATAAATGGTACCAGCATGAAGTTACAAAAATTTACTTAAGATTTTCAAATTTTAAACTTCTACGACTAGATTCATAGTATAGGTAATTGTTTCAGCATCACGTCATCATGGTACAATTTAAGCAGAATACATTTCCTGGACTCTAACTTTCTTCCCATATAGTTTAAAGACCTATAAGCTATAACTATAGTTAAGCCTATGAAACAGTAGTGTTATATCAATTTGATTTTCTATTGTAGTATGTTGTCGGACAGTGTGGGGGCAACTAGAGTCTAGGACCAAACTTTCGGGAAGTTGTTGCGCTCATATTTTTCTTTGTTAGTCTGTATACAAATACCCACTTTATCTTCTACTAAGTTTATAAGTGGCTTATAGTAAATATAAATTTACATTGGTAAGTATTTAATATTATATTTTAGTTAACAAATTAAAATTTTATTTCGATGCAACTTGTCTGTCTTATGTCTTATATCTTCAATATAGAATTTATCAATAGCCAAATTTACTGTAGGAAGCCTTATTATAATAAATATATTATTATCCTCATATAGCCCTTCAAGTCCCCCCCCTTCAGTTCTGTTTCACCTGTGGTGGGGGGAGTCCTCCGCGGCGGCACTGTGTAGGAAAAACCATCTGAACCCCTCATGGCCCCATGAAAAAATCCTGAATATATTCCGCAGCTCATATAGAATAAACGACGCGTAGTAAATATATAAATTATAATACGACGATTTCGTAACGCATTTTTCTATAATTTACTACACTTACCTGTTTGTGCGTGTGCTTTACTATTGTATATTGGCCTATTCCGTTATATATATAATTATATATATAGGTACGCGCGGAAATCGATATTTTCATCATATTATACTACAACAACCGGACCCTTTGCGGCCGACAGTTCGACCAATATATTATAATAGCGGGCGTGGTTGGTAAACACATCAACACATTATTATTTATACAATCCGAGTCTCCGATCTAGGTTATATTTTGTACGGGACGCCGAAAAATCGTAATGGCTATTAAATAATGCGCGTGATCCAGATTGTCGACAGCAGCAGCATTACGCACGATTATAATGTGTTCGGCAGCGTAGGCGTCGTATAACGCATATATTGTAATTTTCACGATTATATATTATTATGTATTTTGTTTTCCGAATTTTTTTCCTTTCGTTCTCCGCACGCATTTTATATACCAACGTTTACGAACAATATTGTAATACGTCCGATGATTATATAGGTACATACAATTACGTCTTAACGTCGATTATAATGATATTATAATCGCTTATCCGCATTATGGGTGTGCCGGCTATACCTTCCTAAGAGCAATAATATTTTCGCCGGTATTATAATTTTGTGGCATAGGTATATAGCAGGTGGATGTACGGCGAGACGTATTCAGTATTTTGGCACAATGACATATTTATTATCCCGCCTCATAAAATATTATGTAAGCATAATATTATAGTACTATACATTAAAAAAACAATTTTAAAAGAAATTTATTTTTTATTTATTAGTACCTAATCCAACTGCAAAGGACTATAGCTTTTGCTGTGTTGCTGCGGGTTTCGAATGTTCTCAAACAACAATAATACAATAACAGTTTAGTTTTAGTAGTTGTTCATCGTGGTGGATGTATTAAATTTGAATTTAATCATAATCATAATTGATAACCCTTAACCGTGTATACGATAAAAAGATTCTGAACAAAGGAGATGGGCGGATAAGTCTTTATTTCTAATGATATAACTGTACTTTACATTTCAATATTTAATTTAAATTACATCAGCAATTTTTTGATTCTTCATGTTAAACAAATTTTTGTCATTAAAAACGTATATGACTACCTATATGAGTTCTATAAATGGTATGAATATGTTCGTGATGATATAAATAACTTAAAATTAGGCTAAATATTTTGAAAATTGAATTTAGCAACAACATAAAATGATTGTATAATAATTATTAGCGGAAAATGTAAATCCTCTACTTTTAAAATATTTTAAGCTTCCTTAAACGGTATAATGTATTATGAATCAAAGTATTTGGAAAAGTGGTACTTATAGGTTTACTTAAAATTTCAAAAAAATCAGAATTTTACCTTTTTGTTAGAAGAAAAATTGAAAACCTGGGAACAATAACAAGACTTATCCATATTTTTAAAAGATTGATTTTTGATTTCACTCTTGATAAATAAAGGCTGCGTCATTTGATGCATCAAGTACCTATAACAATTAACAACTAGACAAATTGGATTTTTAAATACAGAGATATCATATAAATGAAGACGCCTGTCTTTTATTTTAGTGTAACAAATAGATCATATTATTTATTGTATCCATTTATATTACGATAGTATATATTATATACTATATAATATACTCTTGTTTGATCTATAAAAAATAAATAAAAAATTAGGTAGCTCCTGAAAAATTGTACCTATATTAGATTATTGGAGATGTGTTGTTACGGTAAACGGTCACTTTGTACGGTCCATTGATTAAAATGCTTAACGCGGACACTTTGTACGGTTGGGTAAAAAGGTACATTGCAGAACGCGGACACTTTGTACGGTTGAGTGAAAAGGTACATTGCAGAACGCGGACACTTTGTACTATTATATACATAAAGTATATATTATAAATATAAGTTATATATCTAAGTTAATAATATTATCTATTATATATGCCAAATTGTATTAAAAATTTTATGAATATTATTTGGTAAATCTGGGGAAACATGGGTACATATAGATCGATAATAGTTAATTAATTAAGTAAATTAAATATTTAAAAGCGAATCATTTTAAAATTGGTTTATTTTGACGAATTATTCCAAAATTGATTTATTAAACCCTCAATAAATATTAATCTATAATTATGCATGTGCACTTTATATCTGAGCTAGACACCAGGTATTATATCAATATTATATTTTTTTTGTCATTTTTACATATTTATATTGTACACATTTTTAATTTACTTTAAAACTGAAATATAATACAATTTATTAAGATTTATAGGTAACCATATTATTGATTGTTTGTTTATTTTGATGATTATTAGTATGCAATAGCTATAACAATTTAGGTACTACTCATTTTTAATTTTTCTATTTTAATAATTGACATTATATATACTTACTACTTAGGTATATAACTTATATTTATAATATATACTTTATGTATATAATAGTACAAAGTGTCCGCGTTCTGCAATGTACCTTTTTACCCAACCGTACAAAGTGTCCGCGTTCTGCAATGTACCTTTATACACGACCGTACAAAGTGTACGTATTTCGCACTTTTAATCCTTGACCGTACAAAGTGACCTAGAACCGTTGTTACTCCTAGGTCTTCAATTTTGGTGAGCAGGCCTGGACAGGTGCATTACTCTGTATATAAATAAACCACTCAAAATTGCCCTTCACAAATTTTGTACCACCCGAGTCCCTAGTACCCACATACCACTCTAAATACGTCTCTGTCACGCAGTCCTGAAGATTATAATATAAAGAGCATATTTTATTATTATTATAATAATATGTCGTAATATACCTCGAGTAATCGGATTGTATCTTATACGTAGTCGTATTATAATACACAGTAAGACCTCGACTAATAGAGATCTATGAATACAGCGAACATATCCAAATTACGAAAAAATTTCAGCGATCAAAAGTCTCCGGTATTCAGAGGTTCACTATTTTGCCACGATCGTGTTTTAATAGTATATCCGTCGTGGAACCAATTCACAAGACGCGTAATATAATAATTGATTCGGTGCGTGTTTTTTTTATTATTATTTAACGCCGTTCGCGTGCAATGGCGGCCGCCGAATTGCCCAAGTGTTATTGTTTTACGAGGCCGTCGTTGTTTTCTATTTACCGCTATTTTCGCGTACTCCCGTCGCCCAAACACGTCAGGATAATTCAATGTCTCTCGTGTCTCGCCGCCCATACCTACATAATAAATGTGATTTGACTTACATCCGTTAGGTATTGTTATTGTTTTTACCTCTCTCGTAAGGTACCTACAAGCCTTGTAGACGCCGATCCCGCCGCCGCCGCCGCCACCGCCGCAGACCGAATGCGCGCGAGCCCTCGTAAGTTGTTTTTCATTTATCTCTCGAATGTTTTTTTTTTTATTTACGTTTGTTTTGGTTTTCTAGTTCCAAGGACATAGGAATGTAGGTGAATAATAAAATACGATCTGTGGTTGTATCGTAACACTCAAAATATTCCGTCGTCGTCTGTCAACATGTTTTCTTTTTTCGGGTTTCTCCGAATACCAATGAATGTATGGACAGGGCTAATGTACCTAATACATGAAATATATAAATATACATAATCGTATAATATGAACATCGTATAGTTTTTTAACATACGTAAACAACGTGTGACAACAGTGTTTACTACTTTTTTTTTTTGGTCAATTTCCCGTAAACACTCCCACGTGAAAGACACCGCTGCCGGTTTTATTATTATTATTTTATCATTACGAATTGATTGTTAATACCTATTGCAGCAGTAGATCCATGTAGATCCAAATCGTCTAACGCGCCTAAACGCTCGAAGTATAGGTACCTTATATAATTTCCCGTCGACCGTATACGTATATAGACGGAATAATACACACTCATCACCCATTATGATTACGATACGATGGATATCCGCTCGGTATTTTGTATATTATCGTGTAGTTATGTGTGTAGTCTTCGTAATACGTAGGTATATTATTATGGTTACGATATTCTATGTTTAAAAAATAAGTTTTCTACATTTAAAACACATACGTGGAAAAACGATATTAATCATTCAGTTATAACTATGAAATGAAATAGAAGAATCTACAATCGTTAAATAAAAAAATGGTGACAATATAAAAGTCATTGAGGAAACATTATATAATTTTTAATAAATATCGCAACACCGCTATTCTGCGAATAAATGTGTTTATTTGGCACACATTTCATAGGTACCTATCTAGTTAAAACACAACATCAATAATTTTTTTTTGCTATTGCATATTTAATAAAAATGAATACAAAATACATTTTAATGAAGTTAGATTTCCAAGTATTTAAGTGAAATAATACAATTTTAAATTTATTCGTCAAATGTATTTGTGGGTCGTGCATGTGACGTTTTGTGGGAATTTCTTTGAAGCATTTTCACTGGAATTCATCGATAAAGATCATTTATATTGTTACGAGAAAATCATAAACGGTACATTTAAAATCAACGACTTTATGCTAATACATTTATTTTTAAATCTCTACATGTGGATCGGTCACAAATTTAACACATATAATACTATTGTGAAAATTCATCATGACAATTTACTAGGTATAGTAAATAAAAAAAAATTACAAGTATGTATTTGTTTACCTATTGCCTGTAACTAGGACCATTTTATGAGTAGTGATATGTATATATATTTCATTTATATGACAAGTAGAAAAACTATGGTTATTTGTGAAGGTCTCGATGGGGGGAGGGGGTTGGAGAAATTGCACCCCAACACCAGAAAATATGGTGTGAGGTGTCAAAATAAGAATTAATGGTTCACGAGTGTGCCTATATTGTAATGCAATTTTGTTTTATCAATGCAAGTATTTTAAATTTGCATTCTTATTTTTAAAATATTGAATTTGCTGCACCTCTATTTACCAAATGCCGCCTAAGTGTAAAACAAACAAACATTCTTGTCCCATAATATTTATAATAATTCATACATCTAGTTTTCATGGATTTTTGAATCAAAATAGGTACTAAAAACTTAATCACAATGTTTTATACTACTTTATAGCTATAATAGAAAACGCGCGATCTTAATAGTTTATCCCCCTCCCCCCATCAGTAGTTACGCCACTGCCATGAACATGGTGATCAAACATTTTGTAGTTAGAGGACCGATTTATTCATTTATAAGTACTAGGGGAGGGGAGGCACCAAAAGAACAAAAAATGTATTTTATAACAAACATAGAATTGTAATATAATATACACAAGTTATCACATTATAGAATACGCATGGGTTGGTACTACCGCCGAGCCATCTCACAAAGCCCAGGTTTCTTTTTTAATTCATCATACTTATAAGTTATAAACATTAAAATTATTAAATATAATATGTACACTATAAATCTTCTAAGAAGTGCCAAAAAAAAGCTCTAAAGGAGCCATGGATTGGACCAGGGTGGCCTATAGAAGATAATAATAAGGATAATTTCTGTATTGTTTATTATGGTATTTTTTTCTTTTTCATAGATAATTTATGATATTCTTTTCGTGTCAAATTACTCGTGGATATCAAATTTACAAATATATTTGGTCCAATTCCCGACCGGGTTCTTTATACGTCCATGCGGATGTCATATAACAGCAGACTTTATCTCTCTCATCTGAACGTTTCGTTAGTATTGGTATCATCATCATTCATTAGTATTGGTTGCGAATCCTTGAAAGTCGAAACTGAAATGAACTATTCGATCATAATCGATATCCTCAGCAGGACAGTCCACAAAGAGTTAATCGGGCAAACGCGCTTCGGGTTAAACGTTATCTAATCATAATATTTTTCCAGTTATATTTTTCCAGAACAACTTTTGTAGCCCGGACGGCACGGCAAGCGGTGGACATTTAAATCGGATATAATAATAATGCGATACACTCAACTGTGACTAGTAACATTATAACGCTCGCGCAATCATAATATACGATGCATTATGCAAAATAAGCGCGCGTGTTAAATCGGTCACGGTGCGACCACCCTTTCTCGGAACGCACAGCTTGGAATTTTAAATTTTTTATTTTCTC
This sequence comes from Acyrthosiphon pisum, assembly GCF_005508785.2. Classification (NCBI taxonomy): domain Eukaryota; kingdom Metazoa; phylum Arthropoda; class Insecta; order Hemiptera; family Aphididae; genus Acyrthosiphon; species Acyrthosiphon pisum. The sequence continues at coordinate 42,667,519 of NC_042494.1, read as the reverse complement.
TCGCACTCTTTCCCACTCTCGCTCTCTCTATCTGTCGCTCACACACTCTCTCGTAGTTTTCTCCTCTCCGTCTCTATCGCGCAATTTTCTCCGACTAGTGTTTTGATTTTTTGATCGAGCTATAGCTATATAGATATAATATACGGCCGTGCACGCGAACCTCGTAATAACAAATACCTAATAAAAAAAAAATCCACATGAATTAACCATGGGGTGGATAATTTTGGCGGCTTATCTATCCATATCGTAACCCCGATACCCGCGACCGTCTCCGTCGTCGGCCGCGCACTGTATGCGTCGTATTGATACAACTGACCTATAATAATATCATAACGTACCATAATATAATGATAATAATGTTATAATATGGAATCAACGATAGCGTATACGATTAACAACGAATGAGACGATGAATATCATGTAGGTGTATACACTATACAGTTACTATACTATTCCGAGTGTACCTTACATTACTTAATATGTAGATGTCCTAAACAATGCACAATGCAGCGGGGTAGAGACCACGAAGCGACGGCGGCGGCGCTGCTTAACACATTATTATTATTATTATAGTGGTCGGTCGTCGCATATTATAATAATAATAAAAATAATATTAACGATACTAGTAATAATATTATTATGTACCGCATTCGATGCGTGCACCACTATATATATTATCATACGATACCGCCGATGAATAATAAATCACGATCGCGGACAACGGATTTGTACCGTTATATTTCTGGATACACTCTGTGACACTCGCGCGAGTACCCATTGCCCACTGGCTATTATACTACGCTATATTCTACAATACTACTACTACTACTACTACTATGATATTATACTACCACTCACGCATATATTGGAATCAAACAATATATAATATTATTCAGGTGTTGCCCTGATTTACTTGCGATTTTACGCGGGACTGGCGGCTCCGGTCGATTTCGCGTCTTCGCCGTGTGACCTGCGCGCGCGCGCCCGTTTCGCCGCGTCCGGTCCGTGTGCAGATATTATACAAAATATTTACAATAACAACATAACACCAGGTATATTTATCGATTTATCCGCAATAGTCAACCAATGTCAAGTTGTCGTGTTTAGATAACGGCCAATCGTATATTATATAACTCGTAGGAACAATGAAAACGCCTTTAAATATAATATATGGTGGACGTTTATTCGGGAACAAACTTTCAACGAAATGAACCATCCGATTCCAGCTGAATAGTGAACAACATTTTAGTGCCCGAGAGTGTCCGGTATTTCGAGGTTTAACTGTATGAGATGCCCGCTTGCGGCCCAAATTCAAGTAGTCGTATTTTATCACAAATGTAACTCATATAAGTATCCCGATTGCGTCCAAACACACATTTGGTTCACAAAATAACGTATAATTTATAAAATATATTTTCATTAAAATGCATCATAAATAGGGCTCGGATTTTGTAGCAAAATAAATCCTTAAAAAAGCATTTTAAGTAGCCAAAAAAAGCCAAAAAAGCATTTATTAATTTAATTTTAAAAAAGCAAATTTCAATTATACACATAAAATTAAATATTAAAAAAGGAATTTAAAACCATATATTTAGTCAAGTTACTTTCATTTAAACTCATATTAGACGTATAAAACGTTATATTTTTTATCCGAATTTATTTTGACTTCACACAATTTACAAAATAAAATATTTCCGTCAGTCATAAGCACATTTTCACCGAATTCACTTACGATTTTTTTTAATTTTAAATTTAAATTTTTAACTTTTGGCATTTTGACGATGAGAGAAATTATTAACACTATACGTTTATACCTCACTGATTGTTGATTGATATTTACCGGCCAACTAAAGTATTAGAAGGTGCTATAAAAATACGTAGGTATAATTCAGATAATTTTCCCTTTCCTTGGGTCGTAATTAATACAACTATAGATAATTGTAAATAAAACTATTTCGGCACAATAACGACAATTATTTTATCAGTCATATATTTATTACTGGTTTTTCACTGGTTTTATAATTTCTGGTAATAATAATATAGTTCAAGACGTATAATATACATAGATATAAGCTAAGTTTTCAAGAAAAAATAACCAAATAGGGGGAAAAGCAATAAAAAGCTGATTTTGTGGAAAAAAGCAAAAAAAAGTTTACTTCATTCAAATCAGAACGATTCAAAACGTATATATATATAAGAATTATCTTTCTATCACAATTCCCTCAAAAGAAGCATTTGCTACAAAATCCGAGCCCTAATCATAAATAATATAAGTACACATATATAAATAGTAAAATAATTGTTTACAATAAAAAAAGATATGAAATAAAGTAGAATATTATGTCAATTAATAGTCAATAAATTACAAAACTATTAAAATATTGTAGTGTTAAATTATAGTGTTAGAGGTAGATTTTTATAAAGTATTATTTTTAAATAATTAAAATTAGATATTTCCATGTTTTGGGCTTTTTAAATTTTGATTTGTATAAATAATATTTCCTAACTACTATGTACGGGCCGCAATCGAGATAGGTTAAAAGGTAAAAAGGTTACTTTGGACCGCAATCCGGCTAAGCCCATACGGGCATACTCAAGCGGTTACTGTTAGGGAGGGTTGAGGTGGTATACGATGAGGATTTGATTTTATAGAGTTGTAATAAATATGTTATACTGTAGTTATAGGCGCAAATTGGAGGGGATATTGGGGGCTAAGCCCCCAAATTTAAACGTAGCCCCCCCCAAAAAAACTTAGGACATACAATTTTAAAATGCTATATTGTAATGGTTTGCTTGCCTTTAATATATTCAGCCCCCCCAAGTCAAAAGTTGAAATCGCGCCTATGACTGTAGTACCTACCTACTAAACCTACCCTTCAAACTTAAAAGAACGCAGAAACGGTCAACGGTCACTTATTGTATGGTCCATTGTTTAAAATACATAACGTGGACAGTGGACACAGTTGCACGGACAGTTTGTGCATTGTAGCACGCGGACACTTTGTACTATTATTACAAAGACACAAAGTATTATATACATTATACATTTATATATGAAGTATACAGTGTTTGGAATGAACGAGTTCCAAAAGGAACGGATTCCTGGAACGAATTCCTTTTTATAAAAAAAGAACGAGAAAATGAACTAGTTCTTTTTTTTCAAGGAAAAATAACAAAATTATTCGTTCCTTTCTAGTTCCAATAATTTACACAGATAAGTATGTAAAAATTGAAATTAAGATATATTTTTTTAATGTGTATAATTTATATTCCTAATTAGTGATTATTATCGAGTATCGATGTTAAGACAATCGACATACGTTAGCCAAAAATTTAATTTTGAAGAAAATCTCAAAATATATAATAATATATTTCATAAAAATATAAAATATGTATATATATACTTTTATTATAAATAAAAATTAAAGAAGTTTATGCATAATACGTAAAAAAACAAAAACATTAATGATTAAATAAGAATTTTTATTTTATTTGGTACTAAAAAAGGAACTCGTTCATTTTCCAAAAGAACGACAAAGGAACGAATTCTTTTTTTTTTTTAAGGAACAAGGAACAGAACAAATTATTTTTTATTTAAAAAAGCTATGATATTACTAAGTATATTCGATGATATTATTATGAATAAAGTAATTTATATATTTACCTATTTACGTGGACCATTGCTTTAAATTTTCAATCCTTAGCTATAAAAGTTGAACATTTTACAAATTTTTAACTACAAAATAAATTTTAAATATGATACATTTTGTCAAAATTTGAACTTTAAATGCTTATAAAAAAAAGTTGTGTCTATATATTTTTAATATTTTTACTATTGTTACAATATATCAGAAGCTTTGCAAAATTAAATTTTCGCGCTTTTTTACCCAACAAATAAAATGTTATTGATATTTATAGAACAAAAAAAACTAAGCAAATTGAAAACTGAAAATATCCGTAAACAGCTCAAAAAGAGTCAAAATATTTTAAAATTTTTATGATGCAGAGAAAATGAAAATATAAACATTCAGTAAAATGTTCATGTATCTACAGTTATTCGTTTTTGAATAACAATAAAATAACAAAACCGCTACATGTAAAATCGAATGAATATCCAGTATTGTAAAATTATGAACTTCAAACGCTCATAAAAATTTAATTTGATTTGCTTGTAGACATTTTTTTTTTTGATAAAGGTAGATAAACTTATGAGTAATCTTGTATTACATTCTCATATCTTAGATTTAAAAAGAAAAATTTTTATGAACTCAAAATAATTTGCTAATTTTTGTGAATTTTCCGTATTTTGACAAGATTTGAACTTTAAATGCTTATAAATAAAAACTGTAACTAAGGATTTTTTATATTTTTCAAAAGCCATTGTAACAATATAGTAGGAGCTTTGTATTAAATTTTCAAGCTTTTTTACCCAATAAATAAAGTTTTATTGACATTCGTAGAAAAAAAAGAATAATAAAATTGAAAACAGAAAATGTTCCCAAACAGTTCAAAACAAATCTAAATATTTTGAAAATTTTATCGTGTATAGAAAATACAAATATAATTAACCAGTGAAAATTTCATTTATTTTAGACCAAAAACCAAAATCGATTTTGCGTAAAAATTCCCGTTTTTCCTTAAGTTTTATGTTGTTTTTCTCGTAGATTTTGAAAACTGTTGGGAATTTTAAATGTTGGCCTTCCCGATGCACCAACAATTTTCACTTTCCCATTGAACAAGATACTGAAGTTGAAAATCGAAGCATTATTTCGATTACTTATCGTACAAAAAAAAAAATAAATTAAAAAAAAAAACACACATCGGTGTAAAATCAATACATTCATTGTTTCACTCAGAATCTAAAATTGAAACATAAGGTAATAAAGAAATTATAAATTTACAGTATTTAACTAAAAATAACTTAATATTTAACAACAATTTTGAATGCACCCCTAATCATTATCCCTTGTAACTTTTGAAGGGTTGCAGCACAAACGATGAGATTCGAGCACAAACCAACACAAACGTAGCACAAACGAATGGCATAATTTAAATTTGAAAATTCTGAGGTGGGGGTGCAGTCATTTTGCTGGCACCCCCAATCATTATCCCTTATAACTTCTTAAGGGTTGCAGCACAAACGATGAAATTCGAGCACAATCCAGCACAAACGAAAGCCTTTGGTTTGAATTGAAAATTCGGAAGTGGGGGTGCCAGAGAAATGCACCTCAATATTTAACATAGGTAGGCGGATATCCATTAAAATTTCAGGGGGAGCTAACATTATTAACATCAATATGAGCGAGGACTGGACAGACTTTTGGGGGGCTTAGCCCCCTCAATCCTCCCCAACGATTTCCACTAATGGGCTGATATACAGCACTAAAAATAGTGTTTCTTTGCAATAGGTATATAATGTATTTGTGCAAAATAAACGTAAATGTTATAAAATACGATTAAATGAATGTTCAAATAAAAATACAACGTGTAATTATCTAATTTTGCTTGCCGTGCCACCCTATTCCGTGTAAAGTCGAGAGTGTATTGTAATAAATAAAGTAATAATATGATGAAACTATTATAATTTATAAATGTCTTGGGCCTCGGACTATAATTTATTGATTGATTAAATTGTAAGACTAATTTCAGAGACCGTTGATTAGAACGGGGTTTTTGGTAAGTAAAGGAGTACCAAAATACAAAATAGTGCATACATTTTACTTTTTATAAGCAGAAACTCTAATTTTTTTTCTACAGATTCTTACGTACCAATTTTTAAAAAAAGTTTTGTATTAAAATTTTTTTTCTTTATTATAAAATTAACTAAATAAATTAGATTTAATTTAATAAATCAATATTACAGGTACATTTTTATGAATAGTAAGAACAAGAATATTTTATCTATAGACATATTTTTTTGTTTTGGTACGTGTAGCGAAAAGTTTTATGCTATAGAGCAAGAAACTTTATGAGTGCAAATGCAATTAATTAAATGAGACAAACGAGATTTTGAATATGGAATTAAAAAAAACATACAAATTCTATGTGACAAAATTGTCCACCAAACATAATATGGAGAAAATATTTAAGGTATAGTGAGAATAGATTTTATCAAACGAGTTGGAAATAAGTTGTATAAATATCAACGACTATGAAGCAAAAAGTGAATAACAGTGAAATATATGTATTATCAAAATATTTTCTAAAACAAAAATAAAATAAAGCGTGTGCAAAAAATAACCATTTTTTAACCATGCTATTCTTTTTTTCTAATTTCAACTGAAAAAATACAAATAAAACTATGTAAATATTTTTCCAACAACATTATAAAGTCCGAATGATATGTAAAAGAAAGCTTTCAGCTTTACGTACTTCACGTATACAAGAAAAACCAACAATTGATGGGCCTAACCTAACTTAATGGCTAATGGTGTAAATTATACATTTGTAGTACGTTCCTACATGGTTTAGAGTATAGACTATAGGTAGAAATAACATGGATTAAATCTGAAGTTCAGAACATAATAGTTAGACAACTTTTTTCTTTATTTTTATGTATGACTAATGACTTGTTGTTTGACCATATGGCGAAGACGACCATTACAGTCAAAACAGACTACTGTATCAAAGTAACTTAGTTAACTAGGTACTTAACCCAAATAATAATATCACTATCTCAAAGATTAAGTCTCAGGAGTAACTTTTTATGTTATGCCAGTCACTATTGTATATGATAGTGTAATTATTTTACCTATTATATTGAATTTTGATTTAATTTATTTAATTCAATGTTTCATAAATTTAAATTTATGTAGATTATAATATAATGATTAAAAAAGCCAAAATTATTTTTTTAATAAATATTACCTAATGTTTTTTAGTAATAATATCATTTTAAAATCATGAAAAGACAGTATTTACTTTAATTGTACATAATTCATTCTGAACACATTTCAATCTTGTTTCAATGTCTGCTAACTCTAATTGTAGTTTTTCTTCATTTTCTTTTAGAGTTTGTATTTGATGGTTCATACAGTTGATGTCATCTTCCAGTTTTTCGTTCTTGAATTCACAATGGTATTCTGCATTCGCAACTTTCTTAAGCGTTTCCGTTTGAATTTCATACTTAGTTAAGAGTTCAGTAAACAATTTTCTTCCATAAATTTTACTTTTCTCATTATGTTATTCAAATTGTTTGTATATTTCGCGTAAGTCATTTCTCTCAGAAACCACTGAATCAAAATCTTCTAGTTTTTTATTTAACTCACATATTTGTTCATCTTTATTGGACATAACCTGTTTTAACTCCATTATAGTTTCTCCAGAGAGCATCTAGATAAATAAAACCATATATAAGTATATTGGATTTTATACTGTAAATAATACTGTGTATAACTTACTTTATAAAACTTTATTGTTGATATGAACTTAGAATAAAATTAATATAAAATAATTTAAAATACATTTTTAGTACAATTATTAATAAATAATTTGTCTGATACGAATTACATTAAATTATACTGTTTGTATAAAATCAAACTAAACAAACTGTTCTCATACTTTTACTACCTACTAGTCAACAAAATTACATATAATATAATAGTCGTAACATAGATGCAAAGATAATATATTATAATATACATTTAATTTAATATGAATATTAACATTAAGAAAATATATCTGTAAATGATATTCTTGAACCTGAATAAATTATTTACCATTGGTGTTCAGATTAAAACGCATTATTATTTATTAATACTATTATATATTATTTTTAATATACAGTAGATATTTTTTTATTACCAAACCATTCAATTTGTTTCGTAAAAATATTAAAATGTATTTTTTTATTTAATTACAATATTACAAATTTAATTATTATAAAACATGACACATGTACATTTTATTAAAACATCTAATTTAATAAAATATGTATACTTATATTATAACTGGGCACAGTTAAATTGAGACATTGAGTCTCTATTATTAGGTAAATTTTATCAACCGGTAAATTTAGTCCACAATAGTGATTTAGATTTACCTGGTATGCTGAATATCAACCTATAGGTAGCTGTAAGACGGGACACCTAATTTTAATTGTATTTAAAGAGGATATTATTTTATTTTATTTAAAAAACAAAGATCCTTTAACATGTACAATTGTATGTAGTTTCTAAATTTCCAATTTATTTTGCTATACTTTTAATTATTAATTATACATACATTTTTTCTGAATATAAAAATTGATTTTTGTTCTATCATGGACTATTGCTGAGGTAAGATAAGTCAGATGGGACATAGGTCATTCATCAGTCATCACAATTAACAAATATAATTCATTTCAAATCATATAGGTGATTAAAATTTAAAAGTTATTTGAATTGAAAAGAGTTGATTTTAGATTCTGAGTAAAACGATGAATGTATTGATTTTACAATGATGTGTGTTTTTTTTTATTTTTATTTTTTTTAATTTTTTAATTTATTTTTTAATTTATTTTTTGTGTCTGTGTACACGATAAGTAGTTGAAATAATGCTTCGATTTTCAACTTCAGTATCTT
>NC_042494.1:42657622-42658908 GCF_005508785.2 Acyrthosiphon pisum | reverse complement strand
AGTCAAAAGTTGAATTGCGCCTATGACTGTAGTACCTACCTACTAAACCTACCCTTTAAACTTAAAAGAACGCAGAAACGGTCAACGGTCACTTATTGTACGGTCCATTGTTTAAAATACATAACGTGGACAGTGGACACTGGACACTTTGCACGGACAGTTTGTGCATTGTAGCACGCAGACACTTTGTACTATTATTACAAAGACACAAAGTATTATATACATTATACATTTATATATGAAGTATACAGTGTTTGGAATGAACGAGTTCCAAAAGGAACGGATTCCTGGAACGAATTCCTTTTTATAAAAAAAGAACGAGAAAATGAACTAGTTCTTTTTTTTCAAGGAAAAATAACAAAATTATTCGTTTCTTTCTAGTTCCAATAATTTACACAGATAAGTATGTAAAAATTGAAATTAAGATATATTTTTTTAATGTGTATAATTTATATTCCTAATTAGTGATTATTATCGAGTATCGACGTTAAGACAATCGACATACGTTAGCCAAAAATTTAATTTTGAAGAAAATCTCAAAATATATAATAATATATTTCATAAAAATATAAAATATGTATATATATATATATACTTTTATTATAAATAAAAATTAAAGAAGTATGCATAATACGAAAAAAAACAAAAACGTTAATGATTAAATAAGAATTTTTATTTTATTTGGTACTAAAAAAGGAACTCGTTCATTTTCCAAAAGAATGACAAAGAAACGAATTCTTTTTTTTTTTTAAGGAACAAGGAACAGAACGAATTACTTTTTATTTAAAAATAACGAGGAAGGGAACGAATTCTTTTTTATAAAGAACTTGCCAAACACTGGAAGTATAGTATACCTATTAATCTATTATATGTAAATATAAGTATATCGTTATAAAGCTTAATATACGATTTAAACATTACCTATTTTTTTTTTTAAATTCAAAAGTAAATTAATAATGTTATAAATAAATAGATAAACAAGTCTAATAGTGGGTATCAAACTAAGCATTATAGATGGTGTATAATATATTTATAAATTTATAATATTAGTTAAATATATTTTTTTTTTATATACTGGTCGAGGGTCTAGCCAAGAGTCAACCGTTGGCATCAATATCGAGATTTTTGTATGGTGATTTTATAAAAGTCTATTATATTTCTGGTTATATTAGGTAGATTGATTCAATTAAATTACCAATTAATTCATTTTGAACGCCACTATATTCGTCATACACTCAGACATAGTGTCTATTTGCAGTATGTGTTTATATTTTATACCTGTATAC
>NC_042494.1:42653881-42656173 GCF_005508785.2 Acyrthosiphon pisum | reverse complement strand
GTACCTGTGCCGAACAACCTCGAGCGTCCGGATTTAGATGTCGAGACACCAGGTCCTGCAGAGATTGCATCCACGCCAAATCGCGTGTCTCCACAGGTTACCGGCGATATCTGCATAGCGGAACATCTTGATTCTGAGAATTCACTGGAGGTCAGGCCACGTGAATGTATGACAGTGATTCCAGCTGGTGATGCTCCCGATTTTCCGTCTATAACGCCCGATAAGACGGAGTTTCCGGATTTGAATGCCGTGGAAAATACTGGTGTAACCGCCGTTGAACACGGATGTCTAGTTCCACGTCGTTCGTTTTGGAGGCGGACCAAACAATTTGTAAGACGATTGTTTTGTTGTGGTTCTATCGACGTCATAGACTAGTGAAATATATTATATCACATCGTTTTGAAACGTCCCCTCCCACTGTTATCTCGGCTCTTCGCCACATATTATGTGCCGTTTCGAGTATATCTTAAAGCTGAATAGGTATATCTGTATACCTTCAAACTTAATGTAAATAATTGTATTTGTAATTAATTGTATATATTGTAATCATATTCGTAATTTCATTAATTTCATAACCATATTGACGTCTTCGACCAGTGAAATATATTATATCATAATATAGTTTTGAAACGTCCCCTCCCACTGTTATCTCGGCTCTTCGCCACGTGTTATGTGCCATTTCGCGTATATCTTAAAGCTGTATACATATATCTGTATACCTTCAAACTTAATGTAAATAATTGTATTTGTAATTAATTGTATATATTGTAATCATATTCTGTGTAATAACTTACAAATTGTATAATGTAATAACGTAATAATCTAATAATCTATATATAATAATGTACTTATTAATAACAATGTAATAATTATGAAACGGACTTTCTTGTAATATAAAAATCAAAATATTATGTACATAAATATGTAATTATTTTTATCAAAATATGTAAAAAAAAATTAAAAATTCGCTATGCTGTACAGTAGGTTACAAGTGGGTCAATGTAATGGTTGGTGTTAAATTTGAATTCAATGATATAATATAATCATTGTACAAGAAAAACGATTCTGAGCGAAAACGGTCAGTCAGCCCATGATATTACTAAGTATATTTGATGATATTATTGTGAATAAAGTAATTTATATATTTACCTATTTACGTGGACCATTGCTTTAAATTTTCAAACCTTAGCTATAAAAGTTGAACATTTTACAAATTTTTAACTACAAAATAAATATTAAATTTTAAATATGATACATTTTGTCAAAATTTGAACTTTAAATGCTTATAACAAAAAGTTGTGTCTATGTATTTTTAATATTTTTACTATTGTCACAATATATCAGAAGCTTTGCAAAATTAAATTTTCGCGCTTTTTTACCCAACAAATACAATTTTATTGATATTTATAGAACAAAAAAAACTAAGCAAATTGAAAACTGAAAATATCCGTAAACAGCTCAAAAAGAGTCAAAATATTTTAAAATTTTTATGATGCAGAGAAAATGAAAATATAAACATTCAGTAAAATTTTCATGTATCTACAGTTATTCGTTTTTGAATAACAATAAAATAACAAAACCGCTACATGTAAAATCGAATGAATATCCAGTATTGTAAAATTATGAACTTCAAACGCTCATAAAAATTTAATTTGATTTGCTTGTAGACATTTTTTTTTTGATAAAGGTAGATAAACTTATGAGTAATCTTGTATTACATTCTCATATCTTAGATTTAAAAAGAAAAATTTTTATGAACTCAAAATAATTTGCTATTTTTTGTGAATTTTCCGTATTTTGACAAGATTTGAACTTTAAATGCTTATAAATAAAAACTGTAACCAAGGATTTTTTATATTTTTCAAAAGTCATTGTAACAATATAGTAGGAGCTTTGTATTAAATTTTCAAGCTTTTTTACCCAATAAATAAAGTTTTATTGACATTCGTAGAATAAAAAGAATAATAAAATTGGAAACAGAAAATGTTCCCAAACAGTTCAAAACAAATCTAAATATTTTGAAAATTTTATCGTGTATAGAAAATACAAATATAATTAACCAGTGAAAATTTCATTTATTTTAGACCAAAAACCAAAATCGATTTTGCGTAAAAATTCCCGTTTTTCCTTAAGTTTTATGTTGTTTTTCTCGTAGATTTTGAAAACTGTTGGGAATTTTAAATGTTGGGCCTTCCCGATGCACCAACAATTTTCACTTTCCCATTGAACAGATACTGAAGTTGAAAATCGAAGCATTATTTCGATTACTTATCGTACAAAAAAAAAAAATAA
>NC_042494.1:42652212-42653831 GCF_005508785.2 Acyrthosiphon pisum | reverse complement strand
CTTCCTATTAAAATGATACCTACCGCAGTCTGTAATGACTTTCAGAAATTATTAGTATATTCTATTCAAATTAAAGGTGTGTTATGGACATACCATGGGCGTAGCATACCCTAATTAACAAGGGGGACTTAAGTCCTTGACTATTTTTCTCAAACTATGCTAAAATTGAATGTATTGAATTACAACATCAATAGTCATTACAGTTATAAACTTATATAAATAGTTAAAATGTACATAGTCAATCAATAAATATAAAATTTTTATTTATTGAATTATGTCTATGAAGTGAGTACCTATATTAAAAAAAAACAAAACAATTTTAAAAGTTGTATTTTATCATTACATTATATATTAATATTTTTAATAGAAAAAAACGTAGGATTAATAAAATTGACCTAAGATTTCAAAAAAAAACCATTTAATTTTAATGTACCTACTTTTATGATAAATGCAAGTCAATCCTACGTTTATTTGTACTGAATATATTTAAAATATCTTCAGTTTTTATTTCTGAAGATAAGGCTAGTTCAATTTGTAGAATAGTCAATAGAGAGGTTTGAAAACTGATCGTTTGTCATTGTACTTCTGATTCATGTATTTATGCGCTTCATAACTAAGCCCGGATTAAGACATTTCGAGGCCCAGGGGCCAAAGTTTTAAATGAGGCCTTTGAACGAAAAAAAAATATTAATGTATATAATATGTTCCGGGGTGAAGTGACCAGCCGACATCATATAAAAGTATGCTAAAATGATCAAGAAATAGCTTTTAAAGATTGGGTCTAACTTTTTTATTTTTTAAGTTATGGGCAAACTTTTTTTTATCAAAATCATACATATCACGCATTTGTTTATGTATTTTCAAAAGTTTTTAACATTTTTATGTATTTTTTTTTTTATGTCATAGCTATTTAATTGTCCTATCAACATTCCAAAATACGCAATTGAACTAGAAATGCACTAATTATTTTTATTAAATTAAAAAAGTAGAAAAAAGTTGGCAAAAATTAGCATTTTTTAAAGGAAATCGTGTATTATTTCAAATAATTTATTACTTGGTATGGGTTTTTTGTTTTTTGTATTATTCTGCTAAATTATACTGAATAACACATTAATATACCTAGAATACCTTGAAAGTTTGGTTTTCATAATATATTCCTGTTAATCGTCACAATCTTAGTTTTCCTAGGATTGAGTCGGTTAATTGGTCGTCATTCGTTTAATTTTATACTATTCGGTAAATTTTAGTTGTTATAATACAAAAAACAAAAACTCGTAGTTAATAATAAATTGTTTGGAATAATGTACAATTTCCTTTTAAAAATACTAATTTTTTTTATTTTTTTAAATTTATTTAATAAAAATAATTAGCACATTTCTGGTTTAATTGCGTATGTCAGTTGATATGACAATTAAATAGTTTTAAAATAAAAATAAAATTACGTCAAAATGTTGAAAAGTTTTAAAGATACATAAACAAATGCGTGATACGCATGGTTTTGATAAAAAGAAGTTAATTGCTCATAACTAAAAAAATAAAAAGTTAGATTCAATCTTTAAAGGGTATTTCTTCATTATTTTGATATACTTTCATATGACGTTGGGCCGGTCACTTCACCC
>NC_042494.1:42648118-42650231 GCF_005508785.2 Acyrthosiphon pisum | reverse complement strand
TATTAGCAAGACAACTTTCGACGTTTTTGTCGATTTTGGGAAAATAAAATAATTTTTCAGTAATTGTTAATTAGTATGGAACAACTATGTTATTTTGTAATATTAATTCTCATTATATTTTTAATCTTTTTTTCAATAATTCGCTATTTCCTCGAATAGGTAGGGGAAAAATGTACAAAGTGGCCATAGCGGGTAAAGTGGTCATGTCTTATTATTCTGTCGTAAATAAATAAACAGTTGGTTTTATCAGTAGGATTGGTTCATTGTTATTATATTTATCAACTGATAAAACAACTATTGATGATAGAATTTACAGTTTCCGTTTAAAAAAAAATTCATTTTTGGATGCTGTTGATGTAAGATAAGTGCTCTGAATAAATAATTATATTTTATAAACATAGTAATTAATATACTCAAATTATTTTTTTTTCAAAATCTACATAAGTTTTTATATTTTATAGAATTAGCTTAAGTTTAATTAGTTGATAGAAATAATTTTTTTTTAAATAGTAAATTAAACAATATTAAAAGGGCAAAGTGGTCACTAATGGTCACAAGTTTACCCATAGGTACTTCAAATATTTTTCATTTTGACTATATTTATTTAATAATTATAATTGTATATGCATGTAAATTAATTTTTGGTGTAGTTATTAACTTATTATATCATAAGAACTAAAAAGTCTTCTATAAACTAAATTACTGCTTAACCATGTTAGCGAGACCCAAAGCTTGAACTGAAGTTACTTATTTATCTAAGAAAAATTGTAAGAATATAAGTTATATTATATATATATATTTATGATAATATTATGAAATAATGAATAATAATAGAAATTTTAAACCAGTGGTCAAAATGGACATAGACTGACCACTTTGAACACCTAGGTTGGCAAAGTGAACCATTTTGTACTTTTAAAAAAATGAAAATAACTTTTTATTTATTTGTTGAAAATAGTCTCTGATTGGAAATTATGATTCCTGACAAGTTTAACTAGACAACCTTGAATGTTTCATAAAAAAAAAAAATTCCTAAAGTGTGACACTGTGTTGGACGTCTATATTTTATCCGAATTATTTCACGTGGAACAGATATTTTACGGAATGTGAATGTAGGAAAATATTATTTTTGAATGACATGTACATGAAAATTGTTATGTTGAAATATGTATCGTTGAACATTTTTTGTAAGAACAGACATTTGATGGAATGATACGTTAATGAAATAAAAAATACATGAAATCAATAGTGTTGAATAACCATTGCTCTGAACGGCATTTTACGGAATGATACTATTTTTAACCTTCTGAAAAATGATAAGGTAGTTTATACCACAATACCATACCAGAATATACCAGCATATTACAGTACCTAATCGATTTGAAAAAACATCGTACAGTGATGCCACGCTAGCGGCACTCGTCGCTACGCTCTTTGGCGCCGTCGCTCCGCACCGCAAATAGAAAATATCTCCCGACTTGTTGTGCAACACCACCTCAAGTTGGTCACAGGGTAACCACAGGTTAACCACCGTACAATCACTCTTATCGGTCATTATCATTTTTCGGAATTCCTGTAATTGTCTGTTCCGATCATAGACCTTATACTTATAGACGGAACATGTAGTAGTTACTCATGTTGACGATATGCTGCGTCCCACGAAGCACCAAAGCACATCGCACATGCGCACTAGCGACGCACGATAAAAATCCATATAAATATATTGTACAAATATTGTACGATTGTTGTTATCATTCCACCTGTTGGCTGTTGTTTTATTTTTTGAACTTTTTGTCGTTTGATTTTTATATTTTAAAAAACGATTAAGAAATCTTTTCGAGTCTTTTATTATATTAATTTTTCTGGTAGTCAAGTAACATGGGTCACAACAATAGTTATTGTGTGGACATTTAAAAAAATAATTTTGTTTCGAAGAATGGGCAACACTGCATCTCAACTTCTCATGACCGTACCAGCACCACGATTAAAGATATATCTTTAATCGTGACCAGCACACTGGGCAGGATAAGGATGTTCTGTCTATAAGTATAAGGTCTATGGTTCCGATCAATATTTTAAATTTGATGATTCCAATAAATTATTGTTTTAAATA
>NC_042494.1:42645007-42646331 GCF_005508785.2 Acyrthosiphon pisum | reverse complement strand
TTTTTTTAGATTATTGGTTGGGCAAAAACTTAAAACTTAATAATTTAACGAAATCAAACTGCTCTATTTCTTTTTGTGCAAGCTTTGTCATCTGTTGTATATCTGTTGTATATCTGTTATAAATGCTTCTTTTTCACATATTGTCTTCGTTTTTATTTCTTTGCTTCTACATTTGATATACGTTTCTGCTTGAAATTCTACTAACACATCAATAAAATTATAGATGTTAGGATGACTAGAGTAGAACGATGAATTTGGGTGTGAATGAAAACTTCCACAGTCGTTAGTCGTACGGTTACAGCTAGCAGAAAATTGTGCCCAAATATTTGGGGGAAACATGGCATCCAGGGATATATAGTTTTCGAAAACATAATCGGTAAATTGTACAACCCGATCATCTTTAGCGGGCAGTAATGCTAAAAAGTCATCCGTGAAACAATCAATGACGTTGTCAGAATCCAAAAATGGCAAATCAAAAAAAATTTTAAATAATAACTTAGATAGATACTGCCGATACTGCTGGCACAAAATAAATAAATTTCCCGGGCCGCAATTAACTTAGTGATAAAATATGACCGGGCCGCAACTCACCTATGGCCGATTAAATTATATTTATTAATATCTTATTTAATGTTTTATTATTATTTTTCAGTACATAATGTTATATTAGTAAGTTAACATTTTGTATAGTAGAAATCAAATGTAGACATCAAATCTCTCTAGTGTAAAGAAAAATAATATTCACAATTATTAATTTCCCATGTGTCAACAGTGAACTTCTTATGTGATGTTTGATGTTTCAGAATAAAATATCATTATCAAAACCTCATAATAAGTGCAAAATCAATATACTTAATATCCTTTTTGAATAAAACAATGTACTTAATAATAATAATAAGGTCCAATTTAATTTCTAAACATAATTTAAATATTTTTTGAAATTTGAAAATTTGGTGAAAACTGGTGAGTAACCTACACAAATAAACAAAATAAATAATTTTATTTATCGCGTTTTCGAAATAACTTCAAATTACATTTTTACATTGGCAAATATGTTAATTTGTGCTGTAGGCAATGTTCAAAAATTCGATTTGATGCATGCTTGTACCTGATCTGCCCGAAGAGCACATAGCAATCAATAATAAATAAATACTAATTACCTACTACTAATTATTTCTCCTATAACAACCAATAGCAACCATTTATAAACGAAAATTTCCACCGTGAATCTCGAAATTTCTGTTCGAGCACCTCCCCGGATATGCGGTAGGAGGGTGAAAAATACTTTACCACTTATTCTCATACTTACCGAATATACACACAA